>NC_064864.1:53350536-53650536 GCF_024139225.1 Suncus etruscus | reverse complement strand
GTTTTATCATCATCATAATTTTGCAGCTGTAATGTGGCTGTCTTCATAATAGGGTTCTGTATCCCTGAAAATATTCTTGCACTTTCTGGGCATCTTTCAATTTCTGAATTTCCATTCTTGGCTGCAGTGAGGTATGTCAAGGGGAAAGATGGACTAAGACATCAGCCCAGAGGATGACCTATGTTTAAAAGTTTAATTTCCAATATTGTGTTCTAACATAAAACAGACTGTTCCAGTGATAGATCTAGTTATATCCTTTTTTCAAATATGTTTTCCCAGCTAATGATCCTGCATGGCTTAAAATAATACTGTCAGTAAAACAACTGCAGTGATTTTCAAACTAATGATACAATCCATGGATAATTTCCTCTAAAAAGCTCAAAGATGTGAATGAATGAATCATATATCTTGAAGGAAGCAATTTTCCTCAATGAATTCTACCTGATGGAATCTCAATGCATTTCAAATTGCATAAAATCTTTCAAGTGAAATAAGACTTTAAAACTGGCTCTGGAGCAAAACCTAAACCCTGGGGGAAACAGCTGTGAATATTTATTTAGAACTTTCCACTTTCTAGGAGTTCTTTTGGTATACATGTCTATTTTCTGTGCAGCAACTTCCTCTTTTGTAGGAATCAAGTGACAAATGTGACATTTTACAATTCTTTCTTTTTTTCTTTTTGGGCCACACCCTGTGACTCTCAGAGGTTACTCCTGGCTATGCGTTCAGAAATCGCTTCTGGCTGGGGGGTGGGGGACCATATGGGATGCTGGGGATCGAACCAAGGTCTATTCTGGATAGACCTCATGCAAGGCAAATATTCTAGCACTGTGCTATCGCTCTGGCCAACACTTGACAATTCTTGTCCAGTTTTATTCTTCAACTTGTAGGTTAACTTTTTTTTGCATGTCATTCTTGTGCAGGGGCCATACGAATCTTCTTTGTATCATTCCAATTTTAGTATATGTGCTGTCAAAGCGAGAACTAGAATAACTTTTTTAATGGGCATGATCCTACAATGTCCTAAACATCTTCTAAAGGTTTATATATTTATTTTTCTGTCAGAGACATAAAGATGTTCTCCAAAGAGCTAAGTGAACATCTTAACAAAACCAGTGGCAGCTTTTAGAATATTATAGGAGTTAATAAAGTGAAGCAAAATATGTCCAGATAGAATTACAAAAAGAATGAAAATCTTTGATTTTAAAAATGATTTAAAATCATTAAAAAATGATAAATAGAATTATTTGTTCTGTCATTTCAATACATGTTTTGTGAGTGAGTGTAGGTCTTTGTTTACAACTTGAGGCAAATGTTGAATAAATAATTCTATTTATCATGTTTTATAATGCAGTGCTGGCATTTCCAAGTATTTTCTTGGAGAGAAGTAATCAAAATATTGTTGTTAAAATTTGAAACTCATGGACTGTTGGTAGAAGCCTCTGGATTGGTCTGCATATTGCCTTTTAATTAGATGTTTCTGGATTTGTTCCTTTGGTTTACATGTTAAAAAGATGTTTCCCCGTTGCCTTCTCATCTGCCTCTTCTCCTGGCCCTGGGGCTGGGCTTTGTTTATCCCAGTAAAGTTTGCTTTAGAGACCTGGAGGATAAGCTGCCATTTTGGCTTGTGGTTCCATGTGGTGGTGCGACTGGCTTGTGGGTCAACAGCTTGTAGTGTGAAATGTCTGGCCTGCTATACCTTCCCAACTCTGTGAGGATTATTTCCTGTATCGGAATTGCTGCTAGACCAGCATTTCTTGTCCTACCCAAACTTGAGACATGGGGAACCCTCTCCCTCTCTGGGGATTGTGGAACACACAACCCACCACCATTTTACAATGGTCTAGAAATTAATTATAAATAATCATATATCAATTTTGCTTCAATTCAGGGTCTAGTCTGTCCTGCAATGCTTTCTTACATTATTAATATGAAGGTATAGCTTATCTCACTTTGATATTATTTTGATGGCTATGTTTTTTACATAGATCACAGAAACCTTCTAGATAAATAGAATGCTTCACAGTTGATTGTGTGAAAATTAATGCTGAAACTACAGAACACTTTGCTAAATGCAGACTTATAACAGATAAATGAGGATATAAATAACATAGTTGCATTTAACCTTATGAGTTATTGGTTTAGATAGGGAATTTGGGGCACATTATAAACTCAGTTGATATTAACATTGTTCAATACTTTTATATCTGAAGACTGGCCCTGACCATAGACTAACTGATTATTACCAATCATAACTCATGTGGTAAAACTTTCTGTGGACTGACCATAGTCCATAGATTGGCAACAGTCTATATAAGATGTACGAGTTAGTATACAAAAGCTGTACATTTATCTCTTCTGTAGTCTCCTAGGTAATGTTTGATGGCCTCCTCATTGCTCAAAATGAGATAATGCCTTTTCTAATTCCCTAAATCACTATTGTAAGGATGAATTAGATGAATGCAAATACTATTGAATTACACAACTGCCTAAGCATTGTTTCTGAGATTATTTTGTAGTATGAGATTAGTCAGAGATTATTCACAGTATAGTGAAATATTGATGAACAGCTGCCTAAAATTAATTTTTAAGAAGATAAATAAAAATACCTTTAAATAACAGGCATCCTTTAATAAACACTTGTTTGATAATGACTACCTCCTAGAATTTTCTGATGTTCTATTAACCATGATAATAATTTCCAGAGTCACATTTTTTTCAAGCTTATTATATGTCAGACTCCACAGCAAGAAATGTAATAGATATATACACTGAATGAAGCTAGCATTATTATTTTCATTTTAAAAATGATGTCATTAATATTTAAATAAATTAAGTAACTGTCCTAAGGTAGTTCAGTTAATGAGAGATAGAAAAAGCAAAACTCATAAAAAATAGGGCTTGTGGTCAGTACTTTTCTCTTCTACATCTTGATTACCTTTCTGCTCTGGTGTCATTGGTCTATGTGTCCAGAGCATATATTTATCTAAATCTGGTCATTGATAGTATATGCTAAATTAAACATCAACTCACAGTTCCTACTGGTATACTTGTACTTGTCAGGTCAGGGCAGAACTAGATACTCCAGCTTTGTTCTCTAGTCAATGCCTTGTGAGGAAGCTAATCTCTGTAACATTATTCGATGTAAGACCAATGCCATATTTCACCCAACACCTTCCAAATTGCAAACAACAGATGGTAAAGTAACTACATCTAGAGAATAAAGGCAAGAATTTGGTGAAATACGTAGATCTTCAAGGTGCAAACTGGAGGATATAAAGTATAGTGAATAGGTGCTGAACTGTCAATGAGGTGGGTTCAAGTTACTTCTTGAGCATCCTGGGAGACTCAACTGCTCTGAGTAACTAACAGTCATGACTTGTACTATGAGTCTGCCCTATAATTCCTGCCAGCTGGATAGAATTTTTCTCTTCGAGGTAACCAAAGACATGTTGGTTACTAGTATCCCAAGCTGGGATGTGAAGAGGCCTTCATATAGAAAATAAGTTGGGTTAGCATGAAACTAGCATTCATGGTGTGTGTGGCTATTTTGAACTCTAGAGATTTGTAATTTCCAGAGAAACTCATCTGAAGAAACCTGAAGGAAGCAACAGAAGGTAAAATAAATGACATGCATCCAATATGAGTGATGGGATGCCAGAATTGTTGTGGTTAAAACATGGCCCAGGTGTGGGAAAGAGAATTCTTAGATTACTTTCCCTTACAGGTAAAAACCTGTCAGTCAAATTGCACCTAGTGTTTCAGCTCATTGTATATATCAAGGGAAATATAAATGGTTTATCCTAACCTTGATATTTGTCATGTTATTTGGAAGATTGAAGTTCTTGTCCTGACTTATCAAAACTCTCTCTTTTTTGCTGTTCGACTGCTGCAGGCATCTTGCATCTCAGCATCTCTAGTGGGAATGAAATCCTTCATGAAAGAAAAGTGGGCACCTGAACAGATGAATATGAAATATGAAATAATGAGACCACACAAAATAAATTGTATGGGGACCCACGTCTTCAATAGACGTGAGACAATTTTACTTTTCAAGCTGGTGACATCTAAGCACATCTCTGGTATGCAAGGTATTTCCACACTGACAAAAGAAGGAAAATCTTAGGAGGAACAACAGAATGGTACCAGGCCCTGGAATATAAATATCAAAAAAAAAAACTAGCCATTACAGGTGAAAAGAATCTCGAGCTAGCAAGGTAAGGCGTAACATGAGAAGGGGGTGTTCTGGTTTAGAAAGGAGCTTCTTATAACAAAGGAAAGAAACTTGTTTTGCTATAATTTTGCAGCATGCTCAAATAGTAAAATGTAAGAAAGATAGCAACTGTTTGTATACCTCTTAGAAGCTGAAAACAGAAAAACAGGTTGCAGGTAGCTGGCTGGACTAGTATTTGAGTTGTAAATTTACTTTGCCAGCGGGGAACTTTGGCAGCTTTGGGTACTGAAATTTTCCCTGAGTACGCATTGACTGAGGCCAAATTTTGGCCTGTAGTTTTGCAAAGGAGACAAAGCCAAGTGATAAGAAAAGAGATATTTAATGTCACCACTATGTCATGTATTTCAGAAATATAGCAGTAATCCACGTAGGGGGTATGATTAATGTCCACCAAAGGGCCTGCTTACTAAAAATTTCTTGGGGAAAATATCAGCTCACTGCACCAGGAAAGCCAATAGACATGTCTGGTGGCTTAGCTTCCTCTATAATAGAGACATCTTAGCTGCATGACATGACAACCTGGGTATTAGTGTATTTACCTGCATATTTTTAAGGTTAGACCTAATCTTCTGTAATAGACTTAAAATCCATGATTTATAAATTAGCACATATGTGTATTCTCAAATATTTAGCTAGATGTTTTTGGCTTCAGATGTCTAATAGGTATTTAATATACTAGTATTAAACTACTACTTTAAATTATCATTTCTAAATAAACTACTTCTGATCTTTCTGTATGCTATTTAATTATGAGTTTTCTGAAATGATGATTGAATAATATGTATTTATTAATTCACCATTTTGTTTACTGTTTATTGCTATCGTTAGCACTGTACAGGTTGTAAAAGATGTTTCACAGAATTTCCTCCATGTATAACAGAATAGTGCTTTTTTTTCCCACTTCATTGTTGTTCTATGATGACTGTTAACACCTCCAACCCCATCCAGTTTCTTGCAAATAGTAGTTACAGGGACAATTAATCCCCCTATACTACATTCCTTGGTTATTTTGTGAAGGAAAGCTCAGGATCTAGCCTGAACCAATATGTTCTTATAGAAAACTCTAGGGGGGGAAATGTTTCAAAGTATTCTTCAAACACAAGGCATCAGAATGGCCGATGAGAATAGTTCTCCTCTTCGTTATATACCTCTGGAAAAAAACTGAGACTCATATTGAAAAAGAAGCCAAACACAGCATGAAATGGCCCTTTGTTTTGTTTTGTTTTGTTTTGTTTGTTTATTGATTTTGTGCCACACCTGGTGATGCTCAGGGGTTACTCCTGGCTATGTGCTCAGAAATAGCTCCTTTGGTTTGGGTAACAAAATGGGATGCCTGGGATGAAACCGAGGTCTGACCTGGGTCAGCCGGGTGCAAGGGAAGCACTCTACCACTGCGCTCTTGCTCTGGCCCCTGAAATGACACTTTGTGTAGAATTTCAGTTCTGTGCAATGTGTTTGAAATAGTTCATGTCTGAGCCAGAGTCATTGCCAGGATAATGGATTGTAAAGCATTTTGGAAATCAGAACCAGGTTGTCAACGTGGATTTATATTGTGTTTCGTGGAGTGGTGTTTATTTCACTCCTATGAACTACAGTTTCTATAGTCACATGCCTATGAAAGAGGTTTTATGTGTATCTTTGCCATAGCTGTGTATACCTCTAAGACATATTTTTTCATTGTGAAATGATCATAAAATATTTTAGATTTTCTTGTGGGTGTGAAAAGGGAAGTCAACCTTGGTGGATGTCCTGCCCTTAAAGAAGTCATCACTACCTCGGCCCCACCAATACTTTGTATTACCTTGGTGGATGTCCCACCTCTAAGGAAGTCGTCACTACCCTTTCCCCCCTATAGTTTATAAGGAGGGATGTAGAAAGCCACAAGGTCTTTGCCTCTGTCCTATTCTGGGCACACATTGACCCTGACCGGTCAGAATTAATAAAGGACTTACTGGAGCATTTTCTGGGGCCTCAGCCTCTTCATTTCTCTGCATCAGGCAGCTAGATTAGGACGTCTGGACCTTTCATTGGCAAGCCAGCCAAGAGCCCTCATATTGCCTGGAACAGAGCTGTGAACAGGCGGCCTGGTGAGTTCTGATGTGTGTATGAGTATGCTTTTCTTTGTGTCTGTATTAGTGTAAGACTATGTTGTATCCTGTGAACAGTGGGAAGCAGACTTTGTGGTGGCTTAGTGACTGAGGGTATGCGTTCCCTACTCGATGTGGAAACCGAGTAGTAGCAGACTTTGTGACTGAGGGTTTGAGTCCTCTACTAGACGAGGAGTCTGAGTAGTAGCGAGCAGATGAGCTCTGGTGCTATAGGTCACGACCCTGGAGGCGCCCCAGGGGATCACTAAGAGCAGTGGGAAGATGTTTCCGGGTTGCTGGGAGAGGCTGTCTGCCTGTGATTTGTGGAGCTCAACAAGCTTGGTTGTTATTGGCATTGCTGTCTGTCTTGGATTTATTGTTAATATTTACAGTCAAAAATTAATCTGTGAATTTTACAGTTGTGCCTCTGAATGTTTGTTTGATTCCTCTCTGATCACCTCCTTTGTCTGTCCGCCTTCATGGCAATTCTACAAGTTTGATTCCTTTCTATTTTCTTATTCTATGTTGTATTTCAAATTGCACTTCTCAGTCAGAGACAGAAAATTTCGATACTTTTATTGGGTTGCTTGCCCTTCATATTGTCATAGGCTCTGGAATATTTTTCCTCCTAGTCATTTGCTGTATTAGCCACTGTGATAGAAAATTTCAAACTAGCTAGAATAAGGCAAAGTCAATCCACCCCACTTACTCTGACACTAGAACATTGGGCAGAAATTACTTGAATGCATTTGTTGGGGTTGTTCCAGTGTGGTGCCACTGTATGTCTGTTTTTTGTCTTTGGTTCTTTGTATTCTATGTTTTCTTTGGTCTGACCATAGAAAGAAACTCTAGGGGCCACCTCTCCTCAGGTGAGAAATTGTGTGTTAAGCCAGCTTTAGGGACATGGCAGAGGGTGTCGGAGATCGCAAACCCCAGATTTCTCAATGGCCATAGGGGATAAATTTTCCCTGGAGAATTTCTGGACTTTGTGATCACCCAACTTTCCTGCCATGTGTTAAGGCCAAAAAGAAATGGGAGAAACTGGGCGCTTTTTTTAGCTGAAGGAAATAAAAGTGCTTTTTAAACTCTCCATCCTGAAGGAATTGACTAAGCTCCCAGGAGAATGGCTATTGTCCTCCCAGACTCACCTGGCTGGGAAATATGGGTGTAGGCAAAGTAATCCCAGTGGGTCTTTTACATATCAAAGAAAAATTTAGCTAATGGTTTGGAAGTCAGGAAAAAAAAATGAGCATTTAAATTTCTAACTTAAAGGTTTCTTAAAATGAACAATTGAAAAAAAGGATGTTGCAGATTATTGTGGTTGGCTTTTTTTTTTAAGAAATATTGTTAACTTTGTGGATGCATGTTATTGTTACAATATCTCAATTCCATGTCGAATTTATCTCACCAAACTTTGTGGTGGATTTTAAGGTAGCTTAATGTGAAAACCTTAATGGTACTAGGTTGTGAATACCTAAAGAAAAAGGAATAAATAAAATTTGGTCCTGCTAGGTGCAAAAATATTCAGCAAAGTAATTCTAAGCTAGCAGCAGACAATTTAAAGGTCTGTTTCTAGGGCCCTAATGCTAAGTCCTAGTCTGAGTTTGGTACACGTGGAGGTTTTTAGCAGCAAAACCACTCCCAAAGGATGAGTGGAGAAGTTAAAAAAAAAAAAAAGAGAAGGAGCCAGACAGTAGGGCATTTGCCTTGCATGCAGAAAGGAAAGTGGTGCAAAAGAAATTAAAAATGTGTACTAGGAAAAATCTGTATAATCAAACTAAATAATTATTGATATGCCTTTAGGTTAACATAAAAGAAGTATAAATGTTTTTGAGCATATACTTCCAGAAGTAGTGAGCATTCATTGTTTCTGGTTTTCAGAATTAATTTGTGTAATGTAAATTGCTGGTGTATTCTGCCTGTAAACCAAGGAGAGAAGACTAAGTAAACTTCTATATGTAGAGTTAAGCATGATTAAAATATTATTTTACAATTTTTTATTATTTGCTACCAAGAACATTAATATTTGTATCACAAGAGGCTTTGTAAAAATGGTCCTGATTTTAAGAAAAAAATATAAGATTTAGTTGTAAAAAAAGATTCTAGAATTTTCTGAGTAATTTAAATAATCTTTGCTTTTTCTCTTCTCCTAGAACCTTTTAGTACCATTTTATGTCATGGCATCATGTTGCTTTGCACAAGATACAAGCATATGGTTTTCCTCTCTGCATGAGGAGTGATCCCCATGCAGACAGAAAATCCTAAAATTAGTGAGGGGACCTCAAAGCCCTCTTTCAGAGGAATAATTGGAATTGAGGTGGTGTGACAAGCAGGCACCCTTAAGCATTTGGCTGTAAAGATGAAAAGATACCAAGATGAATGGCCTGAGTAAGGAAATTGAAGATTTCCTAGAAGATTCTGGAGCAGCACTAACTGACCACAGTCTGTGGACCCTGCTCTCACCCTCCACCCTCAATCTCAAGAGAAAGAGAATTCAAGGTCAGTCTCTTCCAAACCTGAAGAGAAGTGGAACAGACAGATCACCTCTAAAATTTCCTACAGAGGGTGAGATGCCCACGGCCAGCCACAAGATCTTCATGCTGAACTGACCAACTCATCAGCCAAACCTGAGTGACTGTGACATGACAAACCTGCTGTATCTACAACCTATCCTCAGAAAAGCTCTGTATGTAATGGGGGTGCCCCAGATGGAAATTTCTCCAACAGTACTGTATATGTGCAAAGGAAAAAGCCAAGTTATTCAAATAACTGGTAAGATACAAGGTAAAGGTGGAAAGAAAAACTTTTTTTGGTAGCTAATTAAAATTCTAGTGGGCCTAATTTAAAACCCACTTCTTTGAAGTAACTTATGTGAAAATGCTCTTACTAGTTGTACTGAACCAGATTATAAACTGTAAATGCAAATGTTAGTCTGGCTAAAGTAACTCAGAACTGCGTTTATTGGTAATGTTATACTGCTTTGTTTTCTGTTGTTTAATTTGTGCTATCATTACAGACAATAAGGACAGTTATGCCATTCAAGTTGTACTATTTACTGCTCCAAGGCCTGATTGGGCTAAGAAATATTCCCGTGTCTAATTGATCTGTTCCTTTTCAGGTGTTAAGACTGCAAAAGTGAACCAGTTAACTGCTCCTGTAGGGAAATATGAGATTTCACCCTATCTAGAGATTGAGACTGCAGTCCCCTGTCAGTCTGAAGTAGCTACAGAAAATTGATCTTTGACAACATTCCCTTAAATGAATTCTAGGGTGATGAAATCTCTAGAAAAAACATGGAGCAAAATGGTTATCAGGAAAAGCTATGAGGTAAATAAGGGAAAAAGAAAGGCCACAGAAATTAATAAGCCAAGTTAACAATTAAAGATAACTTTATGCCTGTCTATCCCAGAGGTTAAAGCAGGTAGCAGAAATAAACCAACACTAACATTTAATAAAGATGGGTGGTAAAAGGGAAGGAACAAAAATTATGCTTCCCTTGGTAATGTTAAAAGTAAGACAATTATTACTAGATATGAGATTTCTTCATCTCTGTCTGACCCAGTGCAGGAAAGGCAACTGGAGTTTAGGGCTCTATTGTTCTCTCCACCCCAACAGCTGTTTAAGTTGCAGGATTGAAGAAAAGGAAGCAGAGACCTCCTTATCTTCATGATGGAATTCACAGCTTATAAGAAGAAAACCCTGAAGATCCAGCTGAGTCAGCTCATAGGACCAGAACAAAAGTCCTACTCTTCCTACAGCAGCAACCATATGGTGCCCCCCCAATGCAAATGCTTTCTAAGCCTTATGATGTTTTTCTCTTCCCCTTCCATTTCCTTAGCAGTTTGGCCAGCCGCCATCAATGCCCTACAAAACCAAGTCTGAAAGGGACTCAGACAGACATATGAACCCCAGAAGCCGGAAGACCAGGTCCTGGTAAGACGACACCACTCGCAGACACTAGAGCCTAGGTGGAAAGGACCTTATCTTATGTCATCCTTCTTATCACCCTAACTGCTGTTAAGGTGGACGGCATGCTTCCTGGGTTCACATCTCCCATCTAAAACCTGCCCCTGCTGATCTCAACCATGATGAGTGGAAAGTGGAGCGCACTAAGAATCCCCTCAAGATTTAGGTCTGGTGGGCACACTCCAGCCCTGATGCACTCACTGACTCTAACAATGCTTCCCCTGGCACTTGCTGAGGGAGGACTCAATCAGACCATACACCCAGATGAACTGGTAAAAAGAATATATGGAAACCCCTGTGACTGCAGGGGGGCTACCAACTCAACAGTAGGCTTCTATACATTCAATCAGTAGACTGTGGAGCTAGAACTGCTTACCTCCGGTCCCCTACTTCTTCCCATGTGGGGAGGAAGCTGGAATGGGTGTGTAAAGCAAAACCTCAGCCTTTGCCCTGCTGGATGTGTGGAGCTTAATCAAGTTCACTCTTGGTGCTATAGGGATTATCGAGAGTGTACCAAAAATTACAAGGCATATCTGGTGGCCAAGCTCACCGAGACTTACAGGGGGAGCATGCCCCTAAAGATGCCCATTCACATCTTGGATGGTGGGGAAGCAACAGACCAGGAAAGAAAGAAGAAGGCCATACACTGGTTAGATCCGAATATTCAGAACATCCTAGAAAAAACTCCCAAACTTCTTAGCTGCTGATTGTTGACTTTGTATGAAGATGGGGAATAATTGGTCTCTGGCTGTCCCTGTCTGACTAGGTAATCTAATCTTTGCTTCTTTTAGTTGTAAGGTAGTCCCTTTTAGCTTTGAATCTTCTGTTTGCTATTCACATAATGGCACTAAATCTGTAGACATGGGTCAGGTAGGAACCGCTCAATGCTCAAAAGTCTTACCTGTCCCCCCCTTAGCCCAGGGTACTTACCTCTGGGACTGGTATGGATATGTGGGGGAAAATTTGGCTTACTCTCTTTCACCCCAAAACTGGACTGGAATTTGTGCCCCAGCATTAGTACTTCCCAACATTGACATCATTCCATGGACAGAGCCCATTCCTCTGCCTAGCATAGATCTCTTAGGCAGCACTTGTAGCTCTTGGTGAGCCATGGTGTTCCTGCCCCTACTGGTAGGGCTCGGGAGTAGCAGGTGGATTGGCGACTGGGGGAGCAGGGCTAGCAATATCAATAGACAGGTATGACAGACTCTCGCAAAAGTTAATTTCAGATGTGCGGGACAGAATCAGACACCATCAAGAGGAGCTGGCCAAAATAAGAAAGGAGCTATTAGATGGTCCCTTATGATCTTTGTGGGGTAGGATTCTCCCCTATCTAATACCCCTACTGGGGCCCCCTATCACACTGGCTTCTAGGATTAGTAGCCTTTCTACAAGAAGTGGGGATTGAAAAGGGAAGTCAACCTTGGCTTAAGGAAGTCACTACCTCGGCCCAACCAATACCTCATATTACCTTGGCAGATGTCCCGCCCTTAAGGAAGTTGTCACTACCTCGGCCCCACCAATACCTCATATTACCTTTGTGGATGTCCCACCTCTAAGGAAGTTGTCACTACCCCTTCCCCCCTATAGTATATAAGGAGGGATGTAGAAAGCCACGAGGTCTTTGCCTCTGTCCTATTCTGGGCACGCATTGACCCTGACTGGTCAGAATTAATAAAGGGCTTACTAGAGCATTTGCTGGGGCCTCACCCTCTTCATTTCTCTGCGTTGGGCAGCTAGATTAGGACATCCAGATCTTTCAGGTGCCTTTGCCTGAATTAGCCTGAGTTCACTAACTATATTGTTATTTTTTCTTTTAGCTATAGAAAGGTAAGTATAAATAGAATATATTAATATATATCTATTGAATGAAAAATATTTACTTATTGAATGGGTGAATATTTAGGTGGAGGAATGAGCTCATCATCGTAATTTTATTATAAAAGTTTCATGCTTCTCTTTTTCCACATCCCCATCTCCCTTTTGAGAAAGGTGATAAATTTGGTATTAATCATTTCTATTATTATTCTTTACTTTTATGCCTTTTTCCATTGATATTTTTATTGTACATATTTGGATTTCTTATGAAATATAATTATATCATATTAAATTTTTATGAAATTAGCATTTTATAAAAACATGTTTGTGTTATAAATGCATGTTGATACATAACATTCTGGTATGGCAGCATCTCTGGATAGCATCTTATTATATGAGATAATCATTATTTATCAATTCTCATATGACTAGATTTATAGTGTTGCTATGAACAGCATTGTTCATATCTCCATGTATATCTGTGGGCATATGAATTGCTGGATGACAGAAAAAGAATGACCACAACTTTAACAAGATTGCTAGATAATGACTCAGAGGAATTATATTTATCTATATTCTCATTAATTTATATTTATAAAACTAATTTTCTCACACTTGTCTTGCTTCTTTAGATGCTGACTTCTGTAAATCAAATCTGTCTCTTAAAGTCGTTATATGTCTGTCTGATGTATTGGAATGTGTAACTTCCAATCAGCAATCTAGAAACAGTTCATCAAAAATATAAGTTAAAACAAATTGGAATATTTCCCCTATTTGAAAAGTAAATGGCAATATTTATAAGCAAACCAATTGTTATTATTTTATATCCTCTTGGTTTATGTCATGACACTCTTTTTATCCTATTACATTAGTCATAAATAAGTTCTAAGACTTTATAAATAAGAGTAGAGTTTGACAATCTGTAGTTTACTATTCAGAGCTATTATGATGATATTAACTATAAAGCACACAAATAACTTATGCCCTCTCTCTGAACAATAAATTTTTGTAGAAAACAATAGGTATTTTGAAATAGGTGAGTAATATAAGATTAAAACTGTCCTAGATTCTGGTCATATTCAATTCACTGACTTAATATTTCTAGTTTTAATGTACTTCCAATTGCAATGATCCCTGAATGTTCTGATTAATTTGGTTTCATAGTATGTGACATGGTAAAGAGAGCTTGAAATTTAAGTTGAAGGGTCAGATATGTCAGTGTCATTCCCAGTTTACCTGTGTATAAACAGTGTGGTCTTGGCTTAGTCATTTCAGCTCCCTAAGCCTTGTTTTATTTGTAATATTGGAGGCAAAGTTTTCTCAAATGTTTGTGATAATATATGAAATTATTTGACAGTATCTAGTATGTATAAAGGCTTAATAGATGGCAACTGAATTCATACTCCAATCTTAACAAGGGGTCAAATTCATCATTCTAGTATCTGTCTCATAGGCATATTTGGTATTAGGTTGATAACAGTAGTCTTTTAAAGCATATGATAAAAATCATTTTTCACATTTAGGGAATGATTCAATTGAACAGAAAAGAGTAAAGATGTGCTGTGACTTCTGGATATTTTCCATACTCTTTGCCTCTGAGATAAGCAGGATATCTTGAAGAGGGATTGGATTGGAGAGACATTAACAGCTGAATAAAATACAGTATGCTATCTGTTTCATTTGGGAAACTTAGGTTCAAAATATGCATTTCAGGGGCCGGGCGGTGGCGCTAAAGGTAAGGTGCCTGCCTTGCCTGCGCTAGCCTTGGACGGACCGCGGTTTGATTCCCCCGGTGTCCGATATGGTCCCCCAAGCCAGGAGCAACTTCTGAGCACATAGCCAGGAGTAACCCCTGAGCGTTACTGGGTGTGGCCCAAAAACCAAAAATAAAAAAAAATATGCATTTCAGATGTTATAACAGAAATATAGAAAGGATACCTCAGTAGAAGTTGAAGGGAATTTGCTACACAGGTAATTTCAACTTTTAAATATTGGAATTAAAATGTGAGATTGGCATGCATCAAAAATAGTAGAAACAACCAGTTCTAACAGGATATGGATAAAAGAGAAACCTTGTCCATTATTGGTGTCAAATATCATTTGGTTCAGTCTCTATGGATTATGATTTTAAAAGTATAAAAAGTCAAGAATATTACTTCCATATGACCAATTTTTCCACTTATTAGATATATCCTAAGATCCCTTCAAAATTAATATGAAGGTATATTTGTGCTCATATGTTCAGTGTAGCACCATTCACAATAGATCTGAAAATATCCCAAATGCCCAAGGATGAATGACAGGATAAGGGCATATATGCACAATAGAATACTATTCAATTGTAAGACAAGATGAGATCCTGCAGTTCACTTTCACCTGAATAAAAATAGAATGTATTAATTTCTGATATCTTTGCTCATCTGTGAGCAAAGTGAGCTAGAGGGATAGGAATAAATACAGAATGAGCTCTCATTTTTAGAATATAAAAAAACAACAAGGAATAACAAACTGCCAATGTGAACAGACCCTGAGAGTTGGCCTACACAACTGATTTTGTTTAGGAAATGGGAGGAACCCTAGAGACAGTGGTAGAGAAATACCCATCATACTCTGAGTGGTGGATATGGTTTTAAAAAATAATATGCGAAAACAGTACCATCAACAATATTGGAATTCACAGTGCTTAGATAAATATTATAAAAATAAACACTGACACTTGTTTTAAAATACTCCCTCTTCGCAGTAATTCATGTGTACATACCTCTTGTATACATGTGATATAAACAGACATTCATCTCCATAGGATACCAAGCCTTCAGGCTCGAGCTCATCCAATCTGCCTCATTTAAGTGACAAATTCTATTTTATTTCTATCAGAAAAGCAGATCTAAGTTCTATATTTGAACTTTTCAACTTAACTCATTTTCTCCTAACCTCGAGATGATTGCGAAAATATTATAGTACACATTGAATAAAGGCTATTTTTGTGTAAATTTCAGCCCTTTAACATTTTAACTTAATACTATTAAGAAAGCAATTGAGGAATTAGGGAAATATTGTCATTAGTCAGTAATTAATTTACTTGAAACATAAAATAGACATGAAAAGGGGAATCAATGAAATTGTTAAGAATTTTACTGGATCAAAGGAAAGTTTTTAACTTGTGTTAAGGAGAAATAATGAGACCCTAATGGGATTAGATTTTATATGCCCTAGTGGCCATTTTTAACATGAGGAGATAATTAATTTGTGGGAAAGCCTCAACTGATGGATTCTTACTAACAACCATTGTGAAGAGTATAGTTGGACTTAGGCTATCAACCACCAATGAGTGACACATTCAGATTCAGTTTTGGGAAGCATCTCTCTATAGCTGCTTGATTTCCAATTGTATCTGACCTTCTGCCACTGTAACATTCCTTGTAGCATGTAGTAAAATAAAGAAAAAAGACTTAATTATTGCCCTTCTGCTCTAATTAGTTCAGAGGTTGGACATAACATTTTGATAAACCTATAATTTTCTTTCTTTTGTAAAATTTTTTTTGTAAATTTTCTTTTGTAAAAATTTATACATATATATTTATACTGCATATTTATACTATGATTAATAATTGTGATAAAATAGGCAAGTTTTTTTATTATCAGCAACATCAATTTAATCATCACTCTCACTGCCACCATCATAATCATTATCATGATCATTATTTTCTCTGGCTAATGACCCTCGACCGGGATGCAGTCAGGATTGCCTCCAGAACATGCACCACACTAGGTTTAATTTTATGATCTCATACTTGCTCTGGGCACTTTACGTGCCACTTAGGGATCTTCTGAGACCTTACTTGGTAGACTAGAACTTGCTAGCAGAACCTTAAAGATCACTTTGACCTATGAAGGAGGCACCTATGACAGAGTTCAAAGTAACTTTGAACTTACTTTTGTACTTGGCAGACAAGTGCTTTAAGTTTTTTTAACTAGTTTTTATGTCTCAACATCAAGTTACGTTTTTAATATTCTTTCTCATATTAAACAAAATGTAGCATATGAGTGCAGACATGTATTTAAATGCATTACCTCCACAAAAACACTGGGGAAATACATAAAGCACTTATTTTGTATGCATTTGTGGGTGAAACATAACACTATTTAAAAAGCACAAAAATTTCATTTTTGCCTTTGAAGAATAGACAGGATTTTGTTTCAATTAGTGAACATCTTGGAAGTTTGCCTGGATTTCATCTTATTTTGAGTCTCATAATGAGGCATCCCTTGTGGAGCTTGTGAACATTCATTCAGGTCTCTTATCTCAAATTCCCCAGGAGAAAGCAAAGCAGTACTGCTCCCTAGTAGGTGATGTTTTGAGCCAAAGGCTTCATTCCTTTCACTTTGGAAGAGCTTATGATAGGAAAGAGGTGATAGTCACCAATATCTTTAGCTCATTTTCTCAAACAATTTAGAAAAATAGGGAACGTTGGCAATTAAAACAAAATTGTTTTAGATACACTCAAAATTACTTGAGCTTGCAGGGAGTAGTCTTGGCTGATATTTAAACCTATATACTTCTTTTTTTTTTTGTTGTTGTTTTTTTTTTGTTTTGTTTTTTTTTTTTAATTTTTATTTTGATCATAATGGTTTACATAGTGTTGACAATAATATTTTAGGTACATATTTACATAAAATCAGGGGGGATTCCCATCACCAAATTGTCCTCCCTACACCTCCATTTCTGTCCTACCTCCCATTTCCTCTTCCCTCATCCCAGGTCGGCTTGAATATGTGGTCCCCTCTTTATCTAACCCACAACTTAGTAGTCTTGCACCTGTTTGGTCTTGATGCCTCCCTTAGTTCCCCCTCTAACTGGAGGCAGGACTAGCTAGTTCAAGTTGCGTGGTTTTGCCTGAAAAAGAGAAAAGTAATAAACTGGGGTAAGGATCTAATACCCCGAAACTGGGCGGAATCCTTCTAGAGGCTCTCATCATCGATTTGAGAGATGGAGAAAAAGAAGGTGAAACACTCCACCAGTACCAAAAGAAGTGTCAAATATCTAGTGAGGGCTTGAGCTGTATCGATAAGCACCACAAAAAAAAAAAAAAAACAAAAAAACAAAAAAAACCAGGCAAACAAACAAACAACAAAAAGCAAAACAAGCAAAAACAAACAAACAAAAAAAACACACCATGGTCTTGAAATGAGAAACATGGCATAGCACATAACGAAAGAAAAGAAAGGAAGAGAAAATATAAGTATGGTTGGGGACAGTTTCAATAATCACTCCCAAACAGAGAAATCGACCAAAATAGATAGGTGAATAAAAATAATAACAACAATAATAAATGGAGGTAAAAAATATATAGATAATAACCAAGGTTTTGTGCTTTTTGTATTTTTATTTTTTCCCTCCTGCCCTGGCACAGTAAATATTGGGGTCATTCGAAAAGGAATTCACTTGGCCTAAGAGATATGGGGTTTCTCCGTCCTTGGAGCATACTGTCATGGGATCAACACTAGACTTTGCTCAGGAGCCTTTACTCTCCCGGTGGTGGTTTTTTTTTTTTTTTTTTTTGGTGTGTGGAAGACTTCTGTTCTGTGTTTAGAGGTCTCAGTATCTGCACAGCTCCTGAGGTGGGACTTATGATGAAGTCAGTCTTTGTGGTTCTAGAGGTTCTGTTACCTCCGTATCATTTTAAACCATCTTCTGTGGTTGGTGATCTTGGTCTTTGCCCTGATCCTAAGGTGGCACCTAGGATAGCATCTTTCTTTGTGCTTCCAAAAGCCCTGTTCCGTTACAATTTTCTCTGCCGGACCTTTGGGACTGGGGATCCTGGTTATTGTGCAGGTCATAGTTCAAACCCTAAACTAGGGCTTTTTTTTTTTTTTTTTGGTCCCAAGATGTATACCGTCTGGTCGTAGTTCTAGCAGCCAGTCAACTATAAATCACGATCTTGGCTTTTGGACCTACCAAAGGGTGCCGAGACTTCTGGTTGTGTCTTGTCGTTAGCTGGTAAGGTAGGTTAATCTGCTCTGAGATCAGGATGTTCAGATTTTCCTCATTGTCAGGAAATCATGTTAGAGTTGGCCCTTGTTGTTGACCCCGCAGTATTAAGGCAGTCCCGGCTGGGATTTGTTTCTTGCCACTGTTGTGAGGAACTGTGCCGTTTCTATGTCTGGGATCCAGGGTTCAAGGCTGGATGAATGGTATCTGATCACCTGAGGTCTAAGTTGATTCCACATGACATATTTTCAAGGTAGGAGATATCCCTGTTTTGTAAACAACTATGAGTTCCCATCTCTAGTAGACAAGAGCTCTTTTTTTTTATATGTAAGATTTCCCCTTTATTTGGTGTGCCTTTGCAGGGGGAAGTGGTGCTACATTATAATGTCTGTGTATTTGTGGGTGGACAGAGGGGATAACAGAAACAGGTCACATACTCAAAAGCGAGGAAAAGAAAAAAAAAAAAAGAAAATAAAAATGTATGCGCTCACAAATGTATATGTAGGACAAACATTTAAAAAATAAATTAATTAATTAAAAAAAATAAAAAAATTAAAAAAAAATTTAAGGTGAGTTAGTGAGGTTTTTTAAGGGACCAAAGTGGTGCAAAAGACTACCTTACATTTGGGGGAGAGTAGGTAAAGAGGTGGTGTATTACCAGTCTTATGCCTATGTTGGAGGTACAGTTTTTCCCATTGTCTTTTGGGTGTTTCCTGTGGTGTGTGGGTTCCCAGGCATCTTCCTATCCCACCCCCTGACCTTCTTCAGATTGGTAAAAATTTGTGGCAGGGAGGTCTTGGAAGAGTTCTTGCGTTGGGGATACTTTTGGACCTAGATCCGGTTTCAAGAAACAGTCCACGTTAGGGGGAGTTGGTAGGGAAGGCCGCACAGCATGAGTCCGCAGGGAGTTGGCTGTCTTTTCTTGCAGGAGACGAGGTGTGGGTTTGACTGGGTGTCCCCTCGCCTGGGTGCTGGGTACTGTTTCATTGGGTAGGAGGTCGGCCTTGATGCCTAATAGATTAAGGATTGAGGGTGAAGAGTTTTAATATGGTGGGAGATCTGGATGGAATTGAGGGGTGAAGGGATAGTTGGATTTCCAGAGGGGAGACAGGGGAAGGTATATGGGAGGGGTATGCAGTGAGAGGAAAGAGAAAATACCTTAGAAAGAAAAGGAGAAGAGAAAGGGGAAAAAGTAAAGAGAGGAATAGAATTAAAAAAAAAAAAAAAGTAGTGAGAAGAGAGGGGAGAATAGCAAGGGAATGCTGGTTAGGTTGAATGTGTTCGAAGAATAGAGCCTGTAGTTTAAGTCTGTACATCACAGGCACTGCTTCGGTGGTCTGACTGGTCACTTGCTTCAATTCCTAAAAGAAGGAATAACCTAGAGATAAAGTATATGTTAGAGAGTTTTCTCGTGGCCCTCTCGTAGTGCATGCTATGTATGGTATCTCGTGTGGTATCCCGAGTTGCCATCTTAGTTTGTCCGCCCTTTGTATCCAAGGGCGCCTGTGGACAGAAAAGCTGAGAGGTTATTTAAAATATAGTAAGATAAAGGCATTAAAACATAGTGCTATGGTATGCTGCCATTGCAGTCGTGATTTCCCTTGGTGTTCTATACTTGTGTTCCTGTATACGAACTCTAAGGGATTATTGTGGGCCTTTGTTTTGGAAGTCTGATTACTTACCTGTTCTCTTAATGCTGTTGTTTCTGTTGTTGCTGCTTTCTTTGTGGTATAATGTGTTGTCAAGTGTTTGTGTTGCTCCTTTTTCATGAATTTTGGACACTGCTCCCACGTATATGTTGAGTATTACAGTGTTCGAAGTTTCTACCCTGTTAAACCCTGTTATTTGATTGTTAGGTATTAGTTGTGTTTAAACTATATGTTCTAGGTGTTTCAGAATAGTGCCACCATTCTGTGTTTATCTTTTGTCTTCTGACTTACTTCGTTTAACATAACATGATCTAAGTCCATCCATGTTGCTGCAAAGTCTGTGATTGTATCGTTTCTGACTGCCATGTAATATTCCATTGTGTATATGTACCACATCTTAATGATCCATTCATCTGTTGTTGGACATCGAGGTTGGTTCCACGATTTGGCTATTATACTGAGTGCTGCAATAAATAGTGGGGTGCATATGTATTTTGGAATGAATGCCCTTCCATCTTGGGGGTATATGCCTAGGAGAGCAATTGCTGGGTCAAATGGCAGCTCAATTCTGAGTTCTTTGAGCACTCTCCAGACTTTTCTCCATAGATGTTGGACTAGGGGGCATTCCCACCAGCAGTGAATGAGAGTTCCTTTCATACCGCATCCCCGCCAACAAAGGTTGTTTCCATTATTTTTGATGTGAGCCATCCTCACTGGTGTAAGGTGGTATCTCATTGTTGTCTTGATTTGGATCTCCCTGATGATGAGTGAAGGTGAGCATGTTTTCATGTGTTTGTTGGCCATCCTTCTGTCTTCCTCAGAGAAGTGTCTATTCATTTCATCTCCCCATTTTTTTATGGCTTTATTTGGTTTTGAGGGTCTCAGCTTTCTGAGTGCTTTGTATGTTCTAGATATCAGGCCTTTATCTGATATGTCGAGTGAAAAGATTTTTTCCCATTCTGTTAGCTGTCTTCTTGCGTTAAGTAGGGTTTGTTTTGCCATGCAGAAGCTTTTTAGTTTGATGTAGTCCCATTTGTTTATATTACATGCTAAAGTTCTTGCCATTGGTGCTCCATTCTCAAAGACCTTTTTGATATATAGGTCTTCGAGTGTTCTGCCTATTTTATTCTCGATAAACTTTATAGATTCGGGTCTGATTTCAAGGTCTTTGATCCATTTTGAGTTGACTTTTGTATAAGGGGTGAGATATGGGTCGATTTTCATTTTCTTACATGTGGTTTTCCAGTTGTACCAACACCATTTGTTGAATAGGCTTTCTTTGTTCCATTTCAGATTCTTGCCTCTTTTATCAAATATTAGTTGGCTGTATATCTGGGGGTTTATGTCAGGGAATTCTGTTCTGACCCACTGGTCTGAGGTCCTGTCTCTGTTCCAGTACCATGCTGTTTTAATTACTATGGCTTTATAGTATAGTTTCAAGTTAGGTAAGGAGATGCCTCCCAGCTTCTTGTTTTTCAATATGTGTTTGGCTATCCTGGGTCTTTTGTGGTTCCAGATGAATTTTGTGATTGATTGTTCTATTTCTTTAAAGAATTGTGTCTGGATTTGGATAGGGATTGCATTAAATCTATATAAAAGTTTGGGTAAGATAGTCATTTTGACTATGTTAATTCTACCTATCCATGAGCATGGGATGTTCTTCCATTTCTTTAGATCGTCTTCAATTTCTTTCTGAAGTGTTTTGAAGTTTTCCTGGTATAGGTCTTTCACTTCTCTTGTAAGGTTGATTCCTAGATACTTGATATTTTTTGATACTATCTTGAATGGAATTGTATTTTTAATCTCTCTCTCCTCAACTTCATTGTTTGTATATAGAAACGCTACTGTCTTTTGTGTATTTACTTTGTATCCAGCCACTTTGCTGTATTGGTTGATTGTTTCTAGGAGTTTTACTGTGGACTCTTTAGGGTTTTTGATGTAGATCATCATATCGTCGGCAAATAGAGATAGCTTGTGTTCCTCTTTCCCTACTTGAATTCCTTTGATTCCCTTCTCTTGTCGGATTGCTATTGCTAGGACTTCTAAAGTTATATTGAATAAGAGTGGAGAGAGTGGACAGCCTTGTCTAGTTCCTGACCTTAGTGGGAATGCTTCTAGTTTCTCGCCGTTAAGTATAATGTTGGCTATAGGCTTTTCATATATAGCTGTAACTATCTTGAGGAAGGTTCCTTCTAATCCTATTTTGCTGAGTGTCTTTAGCATGAAAGGATGTTGGATTTTGTCAAACGCCTTCTCTGCGTCAATTGATATGATCATGTGGTTTTGGTCTTTCATGTTGTTGATGTGATGTATCATATTGATTGATTTGCGTATGTTGAACCAACCTTGCATTCCTGGTATGAATCCCACTTGGTCGTGATGAATGATCTTTTTGATGAAGTGTTGGATTCGGTTTGCTAAGATTTTGTTGAGAATTTTTGCATCTATGTTCATTAGTGAGATTGGTCTGTAGTTTTCTTTCTTAGTGGTGTCTTTGCCTTCTTTGGGAATGAGTGTGATATTAGCCTCATAAAAGGAGTTGGGGAGGATTCCTGTTTTTTCTATGGTTTGGAAAAGCCTATGGAAAAGTGGTAGTAAGTCTTCTTGAAATGTTTGATAGAATTCACCTGTAAATCCATCTGGGCCTGGGCTTTTGTTCTTAGGGAGTTTTTTAATTACATCTTCAATTTCCTCTGAGGTGATTGGACTGTTTAGACTTTCTAGATCTTCCTTTTCCAGCTTTGGAAGAGGGTGTTTGTCCAAGAATCTGTCGATTTCTACTGGGTTCTCTAGCCTAGTTGAGTATAGTTGTTCATAATATGATCTCATGATATGTTGTATTTCATGGGGTTCTGTTGTAATCTCTCCCCTTTCATTTGTGATCCTACTGATTTGGGTGTTTTCCCTCTTTTTTTTGGTGAGTTTTGCCAATGGTTTGTCTATCTTGTTTATTTTTTCGAAAAACCAACTCCTGGTCTCATTGATTTTTTTGTATTGTTTTCTTAGTTTCGATGTTGTTTATTTCTGCTCTGGTTTTTATTATTTCTTGCCTTCTGGTTGTGGTTGGATTTCTCTGTTGCTGTTGCTCCAATTCTTTGAGGTGATCTTTTAAACTGTTGGTTTTGTTATTTTCCTGTTTCTTGACATAGGCCTGTATTGCTATGAGTTTCCCCCTAATTACTGCTTTTGCTGTGTCCCATAAATTTTGACATGTTGTCTCTTCATTGTCATTTGTCTCAAGGAATCTTTTTATTTCTTCCTTGAGTTGTTCTTTGATCCAGGTGTTGTTGAGCAGCATGTTATTTAATCTCCAGGTATTAGTTTTTCTCCATTGCTTCTTCTTGATATCAATTTTAACCTCTGTTGCATAGTGATCTGAAAGGGTACTTCTAATGATCCTTACCTTTGTGGTCTTATATAGGTTGGCTTTGTATCCCAAGACATGGTCTATTCTGGAGAAGGTTCCATGTGGGCTTGAGAAGAATGTGTATTCTGCTTTCTGGGGATGGAGGGCTCTATATAAGTCTATCAGCCCTAAATCTTCTAATTTTTCATTTAGAGCTCTTATTTCTTTGCTATTTTTCTGTTTGGTGGATCTGTCCAGTGGTGATAGTGGAGTATTCAGGTCCCCTACTATTATCACATTTCCCTTCATGTGTTTCTCCAGGTTTGCCAGTAGTTGCCTCACATATTTTGGTGACTCTAGATTAGGTGCGTATATATTGACCAGGGTTAGTGTTTCTTGATCTAATGTTCCCCTGATCAGTAAGTAGTGACCCTCTTTGTCTCTGATCACTTTCTTGAGGTTGAATACAATTTGATCTGATATAAGAATTGCTGTCCCTGCTCTTTTTTGTTTTCCATTGGCCTGGATAATTACTTTCCATCCTTTTATTCTAAGCCTGTGCTTATCCTGTAACTGTAGGTGTGTTTCTTGTAGACAGCAGAAGTCCGGTTTATTTTTCCTAACCCAGTTCTCTACTATGTGTCTTTTGATTGGAGAGTTTAGTCCGTTTACATTTAGGGAAATTATTGATAGAGAGGACTGTTGTGCAGTTGTATTGTGTGGGGTGGTTGTTGTTACAATCGGGGGTTTGGATTGTGTAATTCGTCTCTGAGTAAATCGCTTAGTATCGGCTTAGTTTGCACAAATAGTTCAAGTTCGTTCATATTTGAGAATGTTTTTAGTCTGCCCTCCCATATGAATGATAGTTTTGCTGGGTATTGGACCCTGGGTTGGAAATTTCTTTCATTCAGTCGTTTAAATATGTCATTCCACTGTCTTCTTGCTTGAATTATTTCAAATGGGAGATCTGGTTTGATTCTTATGTCTTTTCCTTTGTACTTGAGGTTTTTTTTCTCCCTTATTGCTTTCAGGAGTTCCTCTTTCTCTTTGTTTTTTGCCATTTGGATTATTATGTGTCTTGGTGTGGGTTTATTAGGGTCTATTTTATTAGGGACTCTCTTGACTTCCTGGATTTGTCCTGAATTGTCTTTCCAGAGGGTGGGAAAGTTCTCTGTTATTATCTCCCTGACTACCTGTTCTTCCCCCTTCCCTATTTCCTCCCCTTCTGGTATACCTACAATTCTTAGATTGTTTCTTTTGTCTTTATTCATTAGATATTGGACTTTTCCTTCCAGTGCTTTGCCTTTTATTTCTTTGTTGGTTTCTTGATCATTTTTTGATTGCAGTTTTCCTTCGAGTTCTTCGATGTGCTTCTCCAACTCTGTGTTTCTGCTTGTAAGGCTTGTTACTTTGTCTTTTAAATCCTTCACTTCTTTTTGTATGGAATCTCTCATGTTCTTTGACATTTCTTCTTTAATTTGGCTGATTCTTTCATCCATGGCTTTCTTATACTCGGTTGCTAGGGTTTCTTTCATCTGTTTTAGTAATTCTTGCATTTCCTTCCTCATGACCGCTTTTAGGTCTTCTTCCCATGGATCTGTGCGTTTTGGTGGACTTGGAAATTTAATAGGGTTTGTCATGTTGTCTCCAGATATTAGGGATTTCCTTGATTTACGCATAATTCTTTGTATTTAATGGTGTGTTTTGGAGTGCTGTGGCTTCTAATTTCGGCCTGCTTTGGTCCCCTTCCTGACGGTGATTCTAGAGGATGCTGTTGGGTGGGCTTGTTGAACCTGGCTCTTTCTCCTCCCCTTTGCTACCTAGAGTTCGGCCCTCCTGCAGTGGGTATTATTGCTTTTCTACTCCTTATTTCTGTCGGCGGTGCAGTTCCACTCCTGGCCACACTGGTTGCTGGCGCTATTGAGCCTAGCTCCCAATCCCCCCTCCTTTCTCTGGGAGTCAATGGAGCTCTGCCCCCTCCAAGTTTCCCTTGAAGGAGTTCCCTCAGTCCGACCCTTCAGGCTCTGCCCTCGCCCTTGGGGAGTCCCTGGTCCACTCCAGGGTCCAGGGGGGTGGACTGCTCTAGGTCACCTGCGAGTCCAGAAGGCTGGCCCTATCTCCCCCGTCTATTCGGGTTGCTCAAGTTGCCGTTCCAGGTGCCCACCTGGGGGAAGGGACTTGCCCAAATCACTCTCGCAGGCGCTCGTGGTCCCTGGGATGTGCTGGGCTAGGCTCCCGCGTGAGGCAGCAGGGACTCACCCAGGCCTCCCAGGCTGGCGTCTGGGGTCTCCGGGGGATGTGGTGGGCTAGGCGCCCGCGTGAAGGAGCAGGGACCCGCACAGGCCTCCCGGGCCGGCGTCTGGGGTCTCCGGGGGATGTGGCGGGCTAGGCGCCCGTGTGAAAGGGCAAGGACCCGCGCAGGCCTCTCGGGCCGGCGTCTGGGGTCTCCGGGGGATGTGGCGGGCTAGGCGCCCTTGTAAAGGAGCAGGGACCCACGCAGGCCTCTCGGGCCGGCGTCTGGGGTCTCCGCGGGATGTGGCGGGCTAGGCGCCCGTGTAAAGGACAGGGACCCGCGCAGGCCTTTCGGGCCGGCGTCTGGGGTCTCCGGGGGATGTGCCCAGCTAGGCTCCCGCGTGAGGCAGGAGGGACTCACCCAGGCCTCCCGGGCCGGCGTCTGGGGTCTCCGGGGGATGTGGCGGGCTAGGCGCCCGTGTAAAGGAGCAGGGACCCGGGCCGGCGTCTGGGGTCTCCGGGGGGATGTGGCGGGCTAGGCGCCCATGTGAAAGGGCAAGGACCCGCGCAGGCCTCTCGGGCCGGCGTCTGGGGTCTCCACGGGATGTGGCGGGCTAGGCGCCCGTGTGAAAGGGCAAGGACCCGCGCAGGCCTCTCGGGCCGGCGTCTGGGGTCTCCGCGGGATGTGGCGGGCTAGGCGCCCGTGTGAAAGGGCAAGGACCCGCGCAGGCCTCTCGGGCCGGCGTCTGGGGTCTCCGGGGGATGTGGCGGGCTAGGCGCCCGTGTGAAAGGGCAAGGACCCGCGCAGGCCTCTCGGGCCGGCGTCTGGGGTCTCCACGGGATGTGGCGGGCTAGGCGCCCGTGTGAAAGGGCAAGGACCCGCGCAGGCCTCCTGGACCGGCGTCTGGAGTCTCCGTGGGATGTGGCGGGCTAGGCGCCCGTGTAAAGGACCTAAACCTATATACTTCTTCACAATAGTTCTTAATCTGGATTTCCCCTAATTTATCTCACTAGTCTTCTGAGATAATGAATGCAGAAGAGCTACTGGGTTACACCATGGCAGGTATTATTACAATTCCCTATAGGAAAGAATTAGGGACCTTTGAGAGTTAAACATCTTCGTATGCATCTGCTATGTTCTATTAAGGAATGCTTTATATACTAATAGGATTCAATCTTCCCTGTGTTTATTAATGGTGAAACTATATAAGTTGAATACTTTCTCAAGACCAACCATAGTTCTTGGTATATTTTTCTTGCATTCTACCATAAACCAGAAAATAATCTTGTATTTCTCTCATTGTACAGATGAAATGGAGGCTGGTTGTCACTGGAGAACTTTCTATGCTTAAATACAGAAGTTCATATAGGTTTGAGAAAGAAAAGTTTGATTTCTGGAATGATATGATTAATCACTAAACTAATTTATGAATGTACTGGAAACCATCATGTTCTGGACAAAATAGGTTAAGGAATTTAACCTTAAGAGAGGAAGAATATTAGAAATAAAACACATCCTCTCCAATGTACAGGGGTCATGCTTCAGGATAGACTACATGCTAACACAAAAAACAGACCTTCATAAAATCAAGAGGATAGAAATCTTGCAGGCTACCTTTGCTGACCACAAGGCTCTGAAATGAGATGTGAACTAAAAAGGCACCCAGAAGAAAAACTTTAACAATTGGAAATTACACAGCCTGCTACTGAACAATCAGTGGGTCCTAGATGAAATAAAACAGGAAATCAAAACTTTACAATCACTTAATCTTTGACATGGGAGCAAGAAATCCTAAGTGGAGCAGGGAAAACCTCTTTAACAAGTGGTTCTGGCAGAACTGGTTAGCCACTTGCAAAAAAGCAAACATAGACCCCCGGTTAACATCATGTATGAAGGTAAAATCCAAATGGATTAAAGACCTTGATATCAGACCTGATACCATAAGGTATATAGAACAACACGTCAGTTAAACACTCCATGACATTGAGACTAAAGGCATCTTCAAGGAGGAAACTGCACTTTCCAAACAAGTGGAAGCAGAGATCAACAGATGGGAATACATTAAGCTGAGAAGCTTCTGCACCTCAAAACAATAGTGCCCAGGATACAAGAGCCACCCACATGTGGGAGAAACTATTCACCCAACATCCATCAGTTAAGGGATTCATATCCAAAATATACAGGGCACTGACAACTTTCCAAGAAAAAAATTTAATCCCATCAAAAATGGGGAGAAGTGGGGCCGGGCGGTGGCGCTCGAGGTAAGGTGCCTGCCTTACCTGCGCTAACCTAGGAGACGGACCGCGGTTCGATCCCCCGGCGTCCCATATGGTCCCCCAAGCCAGGAGCGACTTCTGAGCGCATAGCCAGGAGTAACCCCTGAGCGTCACCGGGTGTGGCCCAAAAACCAAAAAAAAAAAAAAAAAAATGGGGAGAAGAAATGAACTGACACTTTGATAAAAAAGAAATACAAATGGCCAAAAGGTACATGAAAAAATGTTCCTCATCACTGATCATCAGGGAGATACAAATCAAAACAACAATGAGATACCATCTCACATAACAGAGATTGGCATACATTGCAAAGAATGAGAACAATCAGTGCTGGTGGGGATGTGGAGAGAAAGGAACTCTTATCCACTGTTGTTGGGAATGCCATCTAGTCCAACTTCTATGGAAAGCGATATGGAGATTCCTCCAAATTCTGGAAATTGAGCTCCCATTTGACCCAGCTATTCCACTCCTAGGGATATACCCTAAGAACACAAGAATATAATACAAAAACCCCTTCCTCGCACCTATATTTATTACAGCACTATTCACAATAGCCAGGCTCTGGAAACAACCAAGATGCCCTTCAACAGACGAATGGCTAAAGAAACTGTGGTACATATACATTATGGAATATTATGCAGCCGTCAGGAGAGATAACATCATGACATTTTCCTATACATGGATGTACATGGAATCTACCATGCTGAGTGAAATAAGTCAGAGGGAGAGAGAAAGAGATGCAGAATAGTCTCACTCACCTATGGGTTTTAAGAAAAATAAAAGTCATTTTTGCAACAATCCTCAGAGACAATGAGAGGAGGGCTGGAACTTCCAGCTCACTTCATGAAGCTCACCACAAAGAGTGGTGAGTGCAGTTATAGAACAGAGAACTACCATAATCATGTGAATGAATGAGGGAACTGGAAAGCCTGTCTGGAGTACAGGTGGGGGTGGGGTGGGATTGAGGGAGATTTGGGACATTGGTGGTAGGAATGTTGCACTGTTGAAGGGGGTGTTCTTTACATGACTGAAACCTAATCACAATCATATTTGTAATCCAGAAGTTTAAATAAAGGAAAGAAGAAAAAGAAAAGAAAAAACACATCCTCAAAGTCACAGACACATTTTGGTTGCTATGGAGACAAATCTAAGAGTATATATTGGAGGTAAGAATTGTCTATATGAGAGTTTTTTTAACTTCATTAATTGATTGGTTTCTGGGCCTAACTGGGAGGCACTTTAAAGTTACTACTGGCCCTGCACTCAGAAATTGCCCCTGGTAGGATGGAGGACTAAATGCAATTATGGTAATCAAACCAGATCCTTCCCTGGTTGGCCACATGCAAGGCAAATGCTCTACTGCTATTTCTCCAGCATGATAAATGATAGAATTTAAATTTCCAGTAAAGCAAAGGCTTTGCTGGTTGTGCCAAATCGCATTCAGTTCTCTCTCCCTTTGTTGTGATTGGGCAACTGGAAACAGTCTTTAGAGTTTCACTGAAGCCATACCTTACTCCTCAATTTCATCCAGTCTTTGCATCCTACAGAGGTATTTTTCAATATTCTACATTGACGCCTTCTTCAGGGTTGTCAGTCTGAGGTTATAGAATGTTGAAACCAGCAGAGTTCTTATGGGATCCTAAAAGGCCTCTCTCCAGTATTCTGTGTTTTATGTAATTATTTAGGAAGAGTTTGCCACTAGAAGAAACAAGAACAGTTTAAACTTCAGAAAATAGTACATATTAAGTACCTTTCAATATAGTGAGATTGTTAGCTGTAGAGGCATGTATAATTCTGTCTCTGGCAAAACATTTTATGCTTTGAAAGATACATTTCTTGCTCCATATTCAGCAAAGTCATTGTCTCACAGACATCTCCCCAGAAACAGCTTCAGACAGACTTGTTGATTTGTGCTGCTAAATAGGCTCTCTAAGTTCCCTGTGTGTGACATGTCCCCATGTCATGGGGTGTATTAAGAGCAATTTTACTGTTGCAATATATTCTCAGCAGGCTACCTTCACATCTCCTGAAACTCTGCTTGTTCTTACAAGATTCCTAACCCATGAGGTTAACCTCCAAGCTGACAGACACCCTAGGGCTCTGTTGCTAACAGGTAACAGATTGTGCTCCTTTCTAGCTGGGTCCCAGCAGCTTCCACATAGGACACCTTTCATCATCTCAGCCAATCACTCTCCTAAACCAGTCCGTGCTAGAGCTACAGCAGTGGGCTAACTACAAAGATTCACACTCAGCTTAGCAGGAGCACATATGGAACAGATGCTAAAACACCACCAAGCACAGTGAGTAAAATGATAATATGAATGTTTCTATCAGTATCAGGTAGTACTGTAGAAAGACTTTGGTAACATTATATTGATGTTTAGTCAGCTCAAGTAAATAATGGCACAGGGAATGACAAAGCACAAAAAATTTTGAGTGTAGAAATGAGAATGCTACATTCAGAAGTGACAGAAATATAGCACATTCTTGGTAATATAAGAGCAAAATAAAGTGTCTAATCATCAGAGTGAGAAAAATATCAAGGAGGTCCACAATGAGATGCAGACAAACTTCTAGAAAAACAACATAAAATATGGGGGTGTCTGAAAGGAAATGAATGACACATTGGAGAACTATAAGATGAAGTCAAGAAGAATAATATAAGACTCATCAGCATCCCTGAGGACCAAGAAAGTGACTTTTATGAAAACTCATACTTAAAGAAATCATAGTAAAGAACTTCTCATATTTGAGAAATGCAAACATCAAAATTCATGGGTCCAGAAGAAATTCAATGCAAATAGACCCACATAAAAAAATTCCAAGATATTATAACCAGAACGACAAAAGATAAAGACTATTGAAAGCAGCAAAACCAAATAAGAAAGTTACATACAAAGGAAAGCCTAGACGATTCAAAGAAGATTTATCAAATGAAACTCTACAAGTCAGAAAGGAATGTTGCAATTTAGTAAAAAACAAAACAAAACAAATGAACAAAAAACCTCAATAAAATAAAAACCTCACCAAGAATATTCTAACCTCCTAGATAATCACTTATTTCAAAGCATATGGACAGACAGAAACTTAGAGAATGCAGTTTTATAAAAATCATTAAAGAACCTCCTGTAAAAAATAACTAAAACTCTCACCACTTTGTCATTGTGTATGGTGTTCATTATAGGTACTTATGGATGACTACTACTATATTAAGAAAGGTCGATCTGTTCACTCTATTTTAGCAAGTGAGAATTTTATGCTTTTTAACTAAATTAATATTTGACCTATATTTAATATTCAAAATATATTTAAGTAAGTTTTGCACATACAAATTCTTTTTTTATATATTTTTATTTAAATTTCTGGATTACAAATATGATTGTGATTAGGTTTCAATCATGTAAAGTACACCCCCTTCAACAGTGCAACATTCCTACCACCAATGTCCCAAATCTCCCTCAATCCCACCCCACCCCCACCTGTACTCCAGACAGGCTTTCCAGTTCCCTCATTCATTCACATGATTATGGTAGTTCTCTGTTCTATAACTGCACTCACCACTCTTTGTGGTGAGCTTCATGAAGTGAGCTGGAAGTTCCAGCCCTCCTCTCATTGTCTCTGAGGATTGTTGCAAAAATGACTTTTATTTTTCTTAAAACCCATAGGTGAGTGAGACTATTCTGCATCTCTTTCTCTCTCCCTCTGACTTATTTCACTCAGCATGGTAGATTCCATGTACATCCATGTATAGGAAAATGTCATGATGTTATCTCTCCTGACGGCTGCATAATATTCCATAATGTATATGTACCACAGTTTCTTTAGCCATTCGTCTGTTGAAGGGCATCTTGGTTGTTTCCAGAGCCTGGCTATTGTGAATAGTGCTGTAATAAATATAGGTGCGAGGAAGGGGTTTTTGTATTATATTCTTGTGTTCTTAGGGTATATCCCTAGGAGTGGAATAGCTGGGTCAAATGGGAGCTCAATTTCCAGAATTTGGAGGAATCTCCATATCGCTTTCCATAGAAGTTGGACTAGATGGCATTCCCAACAACAGTGGATAAGAGTTCCTTTCTCTCCACATCCCCACCAGCACTGATTGTTCTCATTCTTTGCAATGTATGCCAATCTCTGTTATGTGAGATGGTATCTCATTGTTGTTTTGATTTGTATCTCCCTGATGATCAGTGATGAGGAACATTTTTTCATGTACCTTTTGGCCATTTGTATTTCTTTTTTATCAAAGTGTCAGTTCATTTCTTCTCCCCATTTTTGATGGGATTAAATTTTTTTTCTTGTAAATTTCTGTCAGTGCCCTGTATGTTTTGGATATTAACCTCTTATCTGATGGATGTTGGGTGAATAGTTTCTCCCACATGTGGATGGCTCTTGTATCCTGGGCACTATTGTTTTGAGGTGCAGAAGCTTCTCAGCTTAATGTATTCCCATCTGTTGATCTCTGCTTCCACTTGTTTGGAAAGTGCAGTTTCCTCCTTGAAGATGCCTTTAGTCTCAATGTCATGGAGTGCTTAACTGACGTGTTGTTCTATATACCTTATGGTATTAGGTCTGATATCAAGGTCTTTAATCCATTTGGATTTTACCTTCATACCTGATGTTAACCAGGGGTCTATGTTTGCTTTTTTTTTATTTTTTTATTTATTTTTTTATTTTGATCATAGTGGTTTAGTGGCTAACCAGTTCTGCCAGCACCACTTGTTGAAGAGGTTTTTTGATAACTATTGCTTTTAATAATGTTAATCCTGCCAATACACGGCAAGGTATGTGTTTCCATTTTTGTGTGTCCTCTCTTATTTCTTGGAGCAGGGCTTTATAGTTTTCTTTGTATAGGTCCTTCACGTTTTTGGTCCAGTTGACTCCAAGATATTTGAGTTTGTGTGGCCCTAATGTGAATGGGATTGCCTTCTGATGTCTATCTCTTCCCTATCATTATTAGTGTATAAAAAGACCATTGATTTCTCTGTGTTAATTTTGTTGCCTGCCACCTTGCTATATGAGTCTATTGTTTCTAGAAAATTTTTTTAGAGTCTTTAGGGTTTTCTAAGTAGAGAATCATGTCATCTGCAAACAGTGAGAGCTTCACTTCTTATAGACTTTCTCTCTTTAAAAATCCTAATTTTATCTATAATAATTTCGAACATAAACCTATATAAAGGATCCTCATAGAAATCAAAGAAAACATACATGAAGCTGAACACAAAACAAAGATAGAAATTAGAAAACTCCAAATGAAATAACAGTTTTGAAAAACATGGTAGCTCAACTGAAAAACTCAATGGAAAGATGCTCTAACGTGGTAACAGCAACTGAGGACAGAATCAGTGAATTGGAAGACAAAATGCAGAACAACTCCATACGGCAGATGAGATTGGGAAAGAATATTAAGGCAAATGACCAGATAATGGAAAATGTACTCAAAGAATGTGAACAGATGAAAATAGAAATATTTGATAGTAAGAATCATTGCAGCAGTCCCAGAGTCCCTGGAAGAAGATCCCTAGTAGAATCCACAATCAAAGACATCATCACAGAGAAACTCCCAGAGCTAAAAAGTGCATACAATCAAATCCTGCATGCCCAAAGTGTATCAGATAAAAGAGAAACGAAACAAAGAATACCTCAAGACACATCCTAGTCACAATGACAAATCCCACAGATAGAAATAAAATATTAAAAGCAGCAAGATCATAAAGGAAAATTACATTCAAAGGAGCATCCTTAAGATTTACAGCAGACATGTCACAAGAAAAACTCAAGGCCAGAAGAGAGTGGTGGGATATTGTGACAAAATGGAATCAAATGGATGCTTCACTTAGAATGCTGCACCCAGCCCACTCAGTTTCAGGTTTGAAGGTCAGATACAAAGCTTCTCGAATAAGCAACAAATCAGAAACAATACAGATGAAAAACCAGCCTGAAAAGAAAAGCTGAAAGGTCTACTTTAAGACAAGACAGACCAACAGACACACCAAATTTATAAACAAAGATGACATTAAATCCCATTACAATCATCTCACTTAATGTCAATGGACTAAATTCATGAGTTAAGAGACACAGAGTGGCTAAATCGATCAAAAAGATGTATGAAACCTACAAGAAAAACACCTGAGTAGTCAGAACAAACATAGACTCAAATCAAAGACTCGAGAAAAATCATCCTAGTAAACAACACCATTAAAAAAGCTTTAGTTGCCATAATAATTTCAGATGTACAAAGTTTAGAATCAGAAAAGTTGTGAGGGACAAAGTTGGACACTTCGTACTATCAAGAGATATGTGCAACAGGAAGAAATAAAACTACTAAACATATACATACCCAATGAGAGACCAGCAAAAAATCCAATACAATTATTGACAAATTTGATAAAGGATATCAATTATAACACAATAATTGGAGAACTCAGAACTCAAAACGGCCATGTCAATACCTGATAGGTCAACCAGACTGAAACTCAACAAAAATATATTAGCCCAAAAAAGAGAAATGGAAGAAAGAACTTTAGTATAGAGGACACTTTATCCAGAGAAACCTTGATATGCATCCTTCTCCAATATACATGGATCATTCTCCAGAATAGAACACATGCTGGCATATAAAATATACCTCCATAAAATCAAGAGGATAGAAATTTTGCAGGCTACCTTAACTGATCACAAGGCTCTGGAATTAGATATGGACTACAATGGGACACAGAAGAAGAACTTTAACAACTGGAAATTAAACAGCCTACTATTGAACAAGTGGGTATGAGATGAAAACATTGAGAAAATCAAAATTTCCTGGCAACAAATGACAATGAAGAATCAAACTATCTGAATCTATGGGACACATCAAAAGCAGTACTGAGAAGAAATTTGATAGCTTTGCTAGCACAAATCAGGAAGGAAGAAGGTGATACCAGAATAGCTTACCAATGCAGCTTATAAAATTAGAAAATGACTATCATGAGGAACAAAAAATAGGGAGAAAGAAGGGAATAACAAGACTTAAAGCAGAAATCAATGAAGTGGAAACCCAGAAAACAATCCAAAAGATCGACAAAAGCAGAGTTGGTTCTTTGTAAAAATAAACAAGAATGATAGACCACTGAAAAATCTCACAAAGAGAGAGAAAACTGATAACCGGTATTAGAAATGAAAAGGTGGAAATTACTATGGATATTGCAGAAATTCAAAGGGTAATCAGAGACTACTTTCAGAAACTCTATGCCACGAAACATGAGAATCTGGAAGATATTGATAAATTCTTGGACTACTAACCTTCAACGGTTGAACAAGGAAGATATAGCATACCTAAACACCATCAGCACTATTGAAACAATTGGTGTATAAAAAGGCCATTGATTTCTGTGTGTTAATTTTGTAGCCTGCCACCTTGCTATATGAGTCTATTGTTTCTAGAAGCTTTCTGGTTGAGTCTTTAGGGTTTTCTAAATAGAGTATCATGTCATCTGCAAAGAGTGAGAGCTTGACTTCTTCCTTTTATATCTGGATTCCCTTGATATCTTTTTCTTGCCTGATCACTATAGCAAGCACTTCCAGTACTATGTTGAAGAGGAGTGGTGAGAGCGGACAGCCTTGTCTTGTACCAGAATTTAGAGGAGAGGCTTTCAGTTTTTCTCCATTGAGGATAATATTTACCACTGGCTTTTGGTTGATGGCTTTAACTAGATTGAGGAAGGTTCCTTTCATTCCCATCTTGCTGAGAGTTTTTATCAAGAATGGGTGTTGGACCTTATCAAATGTTTTTGCTCTGTCTATTGATATGATCATGTGATTTTTATTTTTGTTGTTGATGTTTTCTATGATGTTGATAGATTTATGGATGTTAAACCATGAAATTTTCCTATACATGGATGTACATGGAATCTATCATGCTGAGTGAAATAAGTCAGAGGGAGAGAGACGGAGAATAGTCTCACTCATTTATGAGTTTTAAGAAAAATAAAAGCCATTTTTGCAACAATCCTCAGAGACAATGAGAGGAGGGCTGGAACTTCCAGCTCACTTCTTAAAGCTCACCACAAAGAGTGGTGAGTGCAGTTATAGAACAGAGAACTACCATAATCATGTGAATGAATGAGGGAACTTGAAAGCCTGTCTGGAATATAGGTGGAGGTGGGGTGGGATGGAGGGAGATTTGGGGCATTAGTGGTGGGAATGTTTTACTGGTGAAGGGCGTGTTCTTTATATGACTAAAACCTAAGCATAATCATATTTGTAATCAAGATGTTTAAATAAAGAAAAAGAATATAAAAAGATTGATGGCACCATTAAAAAAGAAATAACTACACTGACAACTAACATAACATTGTGAATTAATGAGGGATGTTGAAAACCTGTTTCTAATACAGGCAGTGTGAGGGATCAAGATGTGAAATATTTGGGGCATTGGCAATGGGAATCTTGCATTGGTGAAGGGGGGTATTTTTTATACGGCTGAAACCCAAATACAACAATGTTTAAAATCAAATTATATAAATAATAAAGCTCTTTAAAAAAAGAAAGGCACAGAACTATACCAGTGATATTAAAAATAAAGGAATTGGCAATAGCACTTAAAAAATAGAAAGTGATCACTCTTGTAATGGGTTGATATTGGAATGATATATTCATGAAAAAGTATAATTAATAGTTTTATAAATCCTGGTACATCAATAAAAATTAAAAAACAAACGACTTTTTCTGAACATTCAATGTGTGAAGAACTGTGACTGGTGGCAGTGTGTGCAAAATATTTCTTCCCATTCTTATTTAATGCATTTTCAAAGTGCCAGTTTAAAATTTTATCCTATTTTCACTTGTTGCAAATAATAAATTTATGCTTTCAACAAAAGCTTGGTTCTATATACTTGACTGATACATCATAAGTGATATATCTCCTGCATTTAATAAGACATATTTTAATACAAAGCTAAAAATTAGAAACCACAATGGACAAGTTAATGTTAATGGACAAGTACATTGTTACCTATAATTCTCACTTTTATTATACATTAAATGTGAATACAAATATTTATGTGCCTGAGAATCATGTGTGAAGATGCTAATTATAGGGTTTATAGGCAAACAATTGATAGCTATTGCCAGAAATCAGCAAAATATAGTTAGTTACTTATCTATGACACATATTAGTTGAGTGTTTTAGTCAAGGTCACTCTATTCAGTTTTCTCATTTGTAAAATGAAACTAATGATCTCACAGCATGACTTTATTTGTCATACTGTATTGTGAAGCACCTAGAATAGTCCTTGACATGTGATCAGCATTTAGTTCACTTCAATAGTGTTCTCAATGTTGTCATCTCAATATCATCATTATCAGCAGCAGCAGCAGCACTGTGAAAATGCTTTCTCTTGCCAGGGAACTAAAGTCTCCTAAACTAAAATCTTTGCTTTAATAAGATATTGATATTAAGACTTAAGGTAAGACATATGGCAATTTCTGTAGAGAAAAAATCTACAGTTCAAATAAAACCCAATAATGTCTTCCTAAAACTTAGCAATGTTACTACAAATTTCACCTTCTCTCAAAAGGATTGCTCCAATTTGCCAACTGTTTCGCACGAAGAACCTGTTGTTGATGTCTTCTGATGTCATCACAGAACTCATTGACTGATAGGATATTTGACTGTAGCATCTCATTCATTTGCCATTTAAAGTATATATCTAAGTTGCTAAATTATTAACTTTTTTCTAAGTGATATTGGCAAAATTAATATTTGTGCTGAGTATTAAGTACAATTTAAGAAAAGGGCTGCATAATTTGACAGTGTTAAATTAAAATTATGCTGTCAAAGATTACAATTTCTCAGAGCCATCTCTGTCTTTGTTTCGGATGCACAAGCTGTCATGTTGAGATTTACTTTTCCTCTAATTGCAGCAGGCTTGTCAGCTATAGAGACGTTATAACTCCAGTACACACTTTTCAGAAGGGTGCAAATATCTATGGCATCTCTCATGCTGACAATTATGTACACAATTAAGAGAATGTCTTGAAAGAAAAAAATTGTTGCAAGTCAGCCCCTGAAGATGTTGACTGATGGAGGGATGGAGGATGAGACCTTTTTCCTCCAGCTCGGACCACACGTCTGTTACCCTGTTCAGTCGGCGGTTCTGAGGTGAATGAGGTGGGAAGAAAGCCAACAGGCAGTCAGGCTTCCGAAGAAAACAGCTCTTTATTCTGTGAAGAGGCCGAAGCCAAAAGGCCTAAAAATAGGCCCAGGAAAAAAGCGCCTGCCTCGCCTTCCTCAGACCCTTGCTTTTATGCCCCTGAGTCAGGTACCACCCTAGGATGGGAGCAGAATGCCAGGTCACACCCTAGGGTAGGGCACAATCACTGATCAGGGTAGGGTCAGTAAGATAATAATCCCATTAAAATGTTTACATACACAACAATTATCCTATTTTTAGTAAACAAACAATATTGTCTACAATTATTAAAGAAAAAACTAGTCAATAATAAAAGAATGCCTGTTTGCATAAGCACATCACAGGAAAAGGTAAAAAAAAAAACCTTTTAACCTAAACATAGGGTGTCTAAAACCAGAAACATGTATCAAGAAAACAACTACAAGCTCCTGAGAAAATAAATTTACGACGTACATAGATCCTTCAAAGAGATGCCAGACAGGCTGTGTAGCAGGCGAGAAGAAGCACCTTTTCTTTATTTGTTGTTGTTGTTGTTGTTGGTTTTTGGTATTTGGTTTTGGGTCACACCTGACAGCGTTCAGGAGTTACTCCTGGCTCCATGCTCAGAAATCGCTCCTGGCAGATACCAGGATTTGAACCAATGACCTTCTGCATGAAAGGTAAATGCCTTATCTCCATGCTATCTCTCTGGACCCATTTTCCATTCAAGTACAGGTAGACCAGAAAGCCCATCTTTGAGGGCATTAAATTAGGCCCTTATTTTGGAGGAAGAAGCATATACCCCCTGCACAGTGGGGGGGGGGCCACTGCAATGATGCAATAGGCTTCTGAACTTAATCCAAGTTCTTAATCCAGGATGAAGTCCATATGATATCCAAAATTGATGTATCAATACGGTCAATTATATAGATGGGAGCTTAAATTAAAAACCAAAACAAAATGTTTAAGGCAGAGACCCTCCCTGTGTAAATACACATCTTGAAGGTCCATTCAAAATGGATGGAACCTCCTATAAACCTAGTATTTTGCCTATGATGCACCCACGCAAGAAAACCTGAGAACAGACAAAAATATCATTTAGGAAATTATAGACAACAATATGTAACCCACTAACCTAACGTCAAGAAAGCAAAACCCCAATCAATTCCTAAGATTAAAAATTAAAATAGATAAACATTAATTACAATAGTCAAAAAGAAGTGTAGTACCAAATATAAATTCAAAGGATTAAAATTATAAGAAAAATATAAAAGGTGAAATTTCTACAGAGTCCAATACCAACCTGTAAAGATGAGGGGTATGGAACTCTAAAAAGACTGGCAAAAGACATTAGATGGGTCTGGAAAAGCGGCTGAAGCCTGGTACAGAAGATAATATCAAGCTGAAAGAAGAAGGAAGGCCAGTACAGTCATTTATGTGTTAGGGCATCCCCAAGCATTACATCATTACCATCATGAGTTGGTTGGACTTCTGCATTTCCTTTGGGATCGGTACAATCTTGGGGTAGCCATTGTAGAAATGGTCAACAATAGCACTGTGTATGTGGATGAAAAAAACAGAAATTCAGATAGCACAGTTTAACTGGGATCCAGAGACTGTGGGTCTTATCCATGGATCTTTTCTCTGGGGTTACATTGTGACACAAATTCCAGGTGGCTTCATTTCAAACAAGTTTGCAGCAAACATGGTACAAAACTCCAACAGTCACAGATTACTTCTTCAGGCCGAGATCAGGAGGCTTGTAGTTGTGGGTGAAGATGAGTTGCACATGTGAAGGGAATCCTGAAAATTAAATGTTAAGGACTAGGAAGAGAGAAGGAAGGATAAGAAAGACTAAATTGGGCAAGATAAAGTTAGGAAAAAGGGAACTATATACAAAATATGCAAAACAGACAGACACTGAACAAGACATACACATACTGACTTCATAAAAAATATGGCCATAACACTCACTCATGCCAAAAAATATTTGTTGGAAAGGATCCAAAATAGAGTAAAAGAAAAAAATTCAGCTGAATCAACTAAAAGCGCTTTAAAATGTAATAGCTGGCAACTGTTTAGATGAATCATTTCAAATTCAAAAAAAAAATGTTTTTAATGGCAGAGCAGAGCAAATGAAAGAAAATTTCATGCATAATACAAACATGGAAACCTCTACTATAAGTGTATAACAGTATATATACAAAGTTATTGTATGACAGTAACTCTATGATAGTCTATCATAGGCGAGAAGCACTGTGAAAAAAAGCCACCTAAAAAGTATCATTATGTCAGCGTCTTAAAACCTAAACTGAGAGAAATAAAGCAGTGATGTTAAGATAAAAAGGGTGAAAGTCGTTAAATTAGTATACCTAGAAAAAAAACAACATTAATATGATGAGAAATTTTTATTTCAGGTGATCCTTGACTAAATTAAATTGTAAGATTTTATGATTAACTGAGACCTAGAGCAATAATGAAATTAAGACATAAATCCACCATACAAGGAAACACATTGGGGGTCCATGATTTTCAATCCTATTCATTGATCATGCCTGTGGAGAGAATCATAGAGTATTAATAGCAACCAATAAGAAAGTGAAATGTTTATCTGGTGTTCATTGTAGATCTTTAAGAAGTATAGAACAGGATGTATTCTGCTGTGGGTTTCACCAATGTATTAAGGACTTTTTTGATCTTCTTGTCATAAAAATTGATCCAGTGTTGTTTTGCACCAATTTTACAGTATGAAGTACAGAGTCCATAGTGAAATTTACCATAATGGCTTGACACTGATGATAAGTTGTATTTCTTAATCTTGCTTTAATTCTCTGAAGTGAATTCTACTAAATTGAGGTCTTTTATAGGAAAATCCACATACGTGTGCAATTTTTTATTTGTTTGCCATCAAAAGCAAAACGTTTTAAGTATATTATAAGTACTGGTGGCAGTTTCCATAAGTATGTTTTCTTTGAAAAATCTCTTCTAGTTTTGCAGCTGTTGCACTAAACTTTGTTGTCATCCCTTAACTCTTCTTCTTTAAAAAATTCAGAGAGGCATTCTTGTAATGTACATTTATCTGTAGATGTAACAGCCAGAGACAAATGAACAAATGTCTCATAAACTTCAGACTTTTGGTGGAATGTGAGACACTATAATATAGATTTTAATTGTCCTGGAAAGTTCATAAATAATAGATTTGTGAGCCTTTTGGTGTTCTGGACTAAATTGTTCATAATTTTCATTTTCCATAAGATGTGTAGTTTTATCTATCATTAGATTTACAGTAAGCAAGTCCTGATATAGTCCCTCTATTAGAAACATCAGTAGTTCATGTGGATCCTGCTATTATGTCCAGCAAACTGGTCATTAAGTAAACCAATTGTAACTTTGAAGCTCTCAGGGTTAATATATCTATGAAATCTATTTTCCATGGTTTTGATGAGCTGACCAAATTCTTTGGCTAATTTATCTTCATGCCCCATAGGATTTTTTGTTAATATCCTTTTTATAATGATCTTGATGAAAATACTGAGTCAAGTCTGAAATATTATACAAGCATTGCAATATTGACTTCATGTAGCAAGAGTTTCCTATACTTTGGAGCCCAGTTAAGACAGGTTCCTCTCTTTCCTTTTGCATCTCAGAGTGTAAGGTTTCATCACTACGTCAGTCTCACTTAATGTATGGTGTGTGACAGCTAAATTTTTGTTCCCTGCCCCAGAGACCTCAGCAATTTTATTGTTGTTAATGTCTGGAATATTCTGTTTTTGCTCTGAAGGGGAGTTTATAGTCTGAACCTGATCATTTATGCTAGCCTGATTTCTAACAAGGCGTAATGGAACCCAAAATTTCTTGGGAGGGCTGTCATTTGTAGAAAAATAGGTATAACCCCTTCCTCTCAGGAGAAGATGTCCAGCTATTCATTTTTCATCCTCCTTAATCCAAATAGGTTTATGGGTTATTTCTTGTCTCTGAATATCTTCTTTAAAATGTCTTTCCACTACAATGTAACTTTCCCCTTGGGGTAAGTTTAAGTAATTTAGTGTGAAAAGAGTCAAAGATAGCAAATTCGTTGGTGGTAAACCTCTTCTTCTATTTTTTTGTAATTGAGTTTTTCAGGTTCTGTGAGTCCTTTCTACAATGGCCTGTCCCCTACAATTGTAAGGAATTCCTTTCATATGTCTTATCTGCCATTTTTTACAAAAAAAATTCAAAAGTTTTGCTAACATAGGCTGGCCCATTATCAGTTTTTATAGAATATGGAATACCCATCACAGAAAAATATTGCAAAAGAAAACTACAAACAGCCTTAGATTTTTGAGAAGACATAGGAATTGCCCACATAAACTGAGAATAAGTGTCTACCACAACATAAAGATAAGGTTTTCTTGGAAATAAAATCTGTTTGAGTTATATCCATTTGCCAAAGTTCATTAGACTGTAAACCTCTTGGGTTTGCTCCTGCTATGTGAGGTTTTTTTTTTGTAAATGGTGCACATATGTTGCAGTTTTCTACAATTTCTCTTGCTTGCCTCCATGGAATTTGGTAATTTACATGTAAAATGGTGAGCATTTGTTTGTAGGGCTGAATGTTCCTCTACAGGTGATTTAAATATAGGCATTGCTAGCAAGTCAGTAGTTTTATTTCCTTGAGTCATCAGTCCTGGAAGACCTGAGTGGGCTCTAATATGCTTGATGAAGATGGGTTCAGATCATTTTTGAAGAAGCTGCTGTAATCGTTTAAGTAAGTTCTGTATGATTGGGTTATTAGCATAAAGAGAGGCAGTGGCTATTACATGACATAAATTTACTACATAAAAAGAATCGGAAACTATATTTATAGCTTCAGATACATTATCTAATAGGCAAATTAATGTTGCTAATTCAACTTTCTGTGCAGATTTACATTTGGTATCTATGGTCATATTAATGTTGTCTCTGGTTATTCCTCCTTTTTCATTTTGGGATCCATCGATGTAAAAAACCTTGGCATTGAGAATAGGGGAATCCCAAACAATTGAAGAAATAACAAATTGAGTTTTCTTAAAAAGACCCAAGTTTTCCTGCTGGATAATGGGAGAATATTTTTCCTGTGAAATTTGAGAGGGCCCCTTGTAGAGATTCATTAAGAGGCAATATTGACTCAATTTCCTTTTTTGGTATTGGCAAAACTATTATATCTGGGTCAAAACCTAGTAAAGATATAGATCTGAATTTTGCCTTGAAAATAATCTCTGAAATCAGTTGCAAATAGGGGACAACTGAGTGAGGCTGCTTGTTATGCAAATACACCCATTCCAAAGGTTCTGAATATTGCATCAAGGCTCCCGTGGGGGTTTCTATAGTAGGGAAGATTAAAATAAATACCTTTCTCCTGGGATGAATCTTAAAAGAAATTATTTTTGTAATCTGCTCAAGAAGATGTCCAATTCATTTTTGGCAGCTGTTGTTAAGTTTCTCGTGCTATATAAGGCAGGGTCACCCTCCAACATTTTTTTTTGTGGTTTTTGGGTCACACCCGGCAGTGCTCAGGGGTTACTCCTGGCTCCATGCTCAGAAATTGCTCCTGGCAGGCACAGGGGACCATATGGGACGCTGGGATTCGAACCGATGACCTCTTGCATGAAAGGCAAATGCTTTACCTCCATGCTATCTCTCCAGCCCCTCCCTCCAACATTTTAAACAGATTAGACAACTCTGCATTTGGGATTCCTAGTGCAGGGCGGAGCAAATTTACGTCACCTAAAAGTCTCTGAAAATCATTAAGCATTCTGAGGTTTTCTTTTTTGATAGAATTTATTTTGTGGATGTATTGACGTCCGGTCCAAAATAAAACCCAAATTTTGTTACAGTGGCATTGTCTGTATTTTTTCTAAAGCTATTTTCAGTCCTGATGTTTGTAAACAGTTAATAACATAAGGTATAAGTCCTGCAAATTTGTTTCATTGTTCATTGTGAGCAAGATATCATCTGTATAATGAAATATTATGACTTGAGGAAATTTTTCACAAGCAGTGCTCAAAACCTTATCCACAAAAAAACTGACACATTGTTGGGGAATTCAACATGCCTTGGGGAAGAACGGTCCATTGGAAACATCTGCAAGGATGGGTTTTATTGAGAGAAGGAACTGAGAATGCAAAACGTTTTTTATCATCTGGGTGAATAGGAATATGGTAGAAGCAGTCCCTCAGATAAATCATAATTAGTGGCCATTTCTTTGGAATAACTACAGGTGATGGTAAACCAGTCTACAATTTGCCCATAGGTATTGTGGATAAATTACAGCTCTAAGATCGATCATAAGTCTCCATTTACCTGATTTCTTTTTTATAGTGAATATAGGTGAATTCCATTGAGAAAAAGATGGTTCAATGTGTCCTAAACTTAGCTGTTCCTTCACTAATTCTGTCAGAACCTTTAATTTATCATTTTTAAGGGACCACTGACCTGTCCAAATTGGTTCATAGGATTTCCATTTTATTTTTATTGCTGCTAGTGTTTTTATGGTAGTGGTCCCTACTAAAACCTTTGGGTTTTTAAATCAAAAGATTGTTCGGGCTCTTCTGGAGCTAATGGGATGTGGAATTCTGCCTTTTACTGTTTGTGTAGGTAATGGCCCCACAGGGACAGTGGAAATGGGCCCATGTGAGGTCTGATTATCACTTTTTGATTTTTTGGGCCATAAAATATCATAGTCTTCATACTCAACAGACAGGAGCTTAGGCCTCCTACTCCTTCTAGCGAATATGGGATTTTCTGAAGAGGCCAATTTTCTGGCCATTCTTTATCAGAAATTACAGTAACCTGAGCACCGGTATCTATCATGCTGTCAAAGGGTTGCCCTTCCAAGTGAAGTTTGATCATTGGGTGTTCATCTTTAAATTTAGTAACCAGAGCCACGATTGGGTTTTCAGCAGCACCCAGATCTGTGCTTCAAAACCTGCAATTCTAGTCTTATCTGAAGTCCCAAATTTGACATAAGGCACTATTATTATCTTGGCAATCGCTTCTCCTTTTTTAAAGGTTCATGTAACTAGTACGGTAATAACTACAATGATTTCTCCCATAGAATCTGAGTCAATGACACCAGTGGTTACTGATAAACCCTTTATGTTGAGGGAACTTCTGCCAAGAATCAAACCCATAGTATCTGGGGGTGGCGGGCCCACAATGCCAGTTTCTAACATGTAAGGGCATGCTCCTGGTAAATTGTAATGTCCTCTGGGCATAATATGTCTAATCCGGTGCTCCCTGATGTGGCGTGAATTAATTCTCTTATTGTGATGAATTTTTTTGGGCTGGGCTTGAAAGGATTATTGTCTGTGAACTTTGCCCCTGATTTGGAAGGGCCTCGGGGGAGGCCCTGTGGGCATTTCCCTGCATCTTGTATGTGTGCCCTTGAGGAGCTGAATTTATAAGAAGATGGCAATTCCTTTTGATATGCCCCTGTTTTCCATAATGGTAGCAGACGATTTGCCTCCTGGGGATTTTGTTGAAACCTCTTCTTAGGTGATTATCAATGAAGTTTCCGGATCTGCAATCTTTCACCCAGTGGTGATCCATTTTGCATTTAGGGCAAACACCTGGTTTATAGAAAGTACCCTGCCCCCGAGGGGAGTAAGACATCATTTCCTTGGTAACTGGGAAGGATTGTACCGAGTTTAAGTGGGGTGGGGGTTGGGGTTCCCCCTAGATATTCTGACAGGCATAAAGGAAATCATTCACATCTGTCTTTTCATTTAATGTATTCAATACTAATCTACAGGCCGAACTTACATTATGATAAGCCAAAGATTTTACTAGGAAGTTTCTCATCTCCTCATCTTTGACTTTTAACTTCAGAGCATCTTTAATCTTACCTACAAACTGTGCATATGGCTCATAAGGGCCTTGGTTAATTTTTAAAGTTTCCTTTACCAATGCTGTTAGAATCAATTTTTTCCCATGATGACAATGCAATAACCATAATAAATTTAAGATTTCTATAGGTAAAGCTGCTTGTGTCTGAAAATTTGCAAATTGATTTTCTGCCATCAATAACTCATACGATAGAGTAACACCTGCCACTTGTTTTTTCGTACCATGCGGGCTATAAAGGCTTTTACGCCTTCTGAATAGTACATTTCTCATTCAGTTTGCTGTTTAGACAACAGGCATAGTTCAGCGATTCTTTTAAAATCATACAAAGTTCAAGATGAGTTATGACTCCAAAGTTTTAGTAACTTCGCACTGCATGGTGATTTTGGACCATACTCTTTACATGCTTTTATAAACCGATCTAATTCTTCCATCTGATAGGGTACATAGTTAGAAACATTTAGCCCGTATAAAGGGGATGAAGCCGGATTAACAAAAGTACTCTGAGTAGAGCTCTGAGGCCCTGCATGTGGTTCATCATTGAATCTGCACTGTGTGCAATTTAAATTTGTGAATAAAATCAGGCCTCACCTCTGGAGTTAGCACTGGAGGTTGATCATTGTCTGAGTCACTACTGTCATGCAATTTACTAGAATCAGGCTTAACTTTCCGAGTTGTTTTTCTTCCAGCAAAAATTCCTATATTGTTGATGGTGGGGCTGGCTTCATCAGCCTGCACCTTACTGTGAATTTTCATCAGAAAGATTTCCTTACTATCCATACTGGTTTTAGCCTCACCATTTCTACACTTTCTATTTCCTAAATACCAGCCAATACCTATGCTCACATTAACAACGTGAGCCATCACAAATTCCACAAACTAAGATGGCTGGAGACAATGCAATTTTCATTTAATATATAGACCACAACCATCCAACTGCAGTGATTGTCATTAGGTCAAAACCAATTAGTTTAAAACAAAATGGAATAATCCACTTGTATAATAGAGAATAAATGTGTAAGCAAAAAGGTGGCAGGATCCACATGACTAACCACAGAAACCATTTAATGGTCAGCAGAGGAAATTTCCAATTAAATATTTCACTTACATTTATTGAGGGTCCAGGTTCAGCCTGTCTGGGCACCATAATGTTGCAAGTCAGCCCCTAAAGAGGTTGATTGATGGAGGGATACAGGATGAGGCCTTTCTCCTCCAGCTCGGACCACACGTCTGTTACCCTGTTCAGTCGGCAGTTCTGAGGTGAATACGGTGGGAAGAAAGCCAACAGACAGTCATGCTTCTGAAGAGAACAGCTCTTTATTCCATAAAGAGGCTAAAGCCAAAAGGCCTAAAAATAGGCCCAGGATAAAAAGCCCCTCACCTTCCACAGACCTTACTTTTATGGCCCCGAGTCAGGTACCACCCTAGGGTGGGAGCAGAATGCCAGGTCACACCCTAGCACAATCATGGATCAGGGTAGGGCAGTAAGATAATAATCCCATTAAAATGTTTAGATACACAACAGAAGATAATTGGCAATATATGTTTTGTAGATTCTTGGGTGCTGTTCAGATATTTTAAAAATATGTAAAACTCCGTGGCTCATTTATAGATGAGAAGAAATAAAAAAGCCCTACTTGCAATGAATTGGAGTTTGGTTTCTTCTGTTAAGCTTTCTGCTTTTTTTAATATTATTCAGTAAATTTAAAGCATGTATTATTCATTCTTTAAAGTTCATTCAAAATGTGTGACTTTCCCTTATAATCTCAATGATTTTTTTATCATTCACCTGAAACAAATAATGAGCTAATGCTTAGAACTAGGAGATAGATGACAGGCTACAGTACAGTATCTGTGGTGTGGTCTGAGCTTTTGTCCCAAGCAAGACGTTTTCATAGATTTTGTACAAAGCAGCACCAAAACTGGTGAGGGTAGAGAAAATATGTATGTGTGTGTGTATATATATATATGTGTGTGTGTGTGTGTGTATAATATATAGATGAAATTGAGATATAAAAAAATTGAGAAAAAGAAGGAAAAAAGGTATTTGAAGAAAGAAAGTAATGGGGGAGGCTATCTGTATGTTTAGGAATACATATCTTAAGATACATTATTATAAAGGTATTAAGCTTATGTAGGCAATATAGGCCTCCCAATTAGGTTTTCTAAGATATTCTTGTGGGGAGTGAAAGCCAAGGTACTTAAAGGACCGTATGTTTTTGTATAGGCACAGTAAATAAGGGAAAATCATGGACTCAAACACAAAATATTATCTTATAAGGATAAGAACTCCCACTTTTTATACAAGGTGCCTCCCATCCTGGACATATGTCATGTGGATACAACTCAGTCTCCACGAGATTGGACAGTGTTAATTCATTCTCAAATCCCAGATCCCAGTCGTAAAACTGAAACAACCCCCTGCAACAACACCAGGAACTAAGCTCCATTGGGAGATATACTTGTGCCAGTGTTAATATGACAGCGAGGACAGCGTGGAAATGACAACTTGACCTAAATCCCGGAGGTCATATCACATCACCTAACACTAAGTGGAAATCAGAAGATGTATCGTCCTTTGAACTATGAAAAATAAGAGTGCTAACTACAGAAAACTGACTTTGACAACCGTCAGTGGGCAGAACATACCTTGAGACCATTAAGGAAAACCCTACCCTGGGCTATAGCCCAGGTCTTCTACAAAAATCAAGATTTCTTAGTGCAGAGGCCCAATGCTGACAACAGAGACTGAGCAGAACCTTTAGAACCATAATTTCCTAGACTTCAGCTTAGGGAACAAACAAAAATATGGAGTACATGATACAAAAAACAGAACACACCAACAATGGTTGGAACAGTACCTTTAAAGACTCTATCCTAAGCTTTGTGCAGTGGCAGTATCGTAGCCAATGAGGTTTATCCGAGGTGCGATTATTGCTAATTGAAAACTTTTCCCAATACCCTGCCATGACGACTTGAAATACAGACAGCATTGGCAATTTTTGACATTCTCTATGGAAACTGAAGCTGCTGGTACCAAGAGAAGACCTGGTTGTAGTTGTCTTTGTACACGCGGGCTAATAAAGGGTTCCCACCCCTGTAAAAAATTAAAAAAAAAAAAGACTCTATCCTAGGCTTTGTCCTAGGACCTGCGCACATACCAAGATTGCTTGCTATAATGGCCTGCTTTTCTCATCCACAACCGAGAGGAAAGGTTCCTGACACCACAAAAACAAACAAACAAAACAACCTGGAATATGGCAATGAGAAGGTATGGAGCCAGTGGTTGTTCCCATGACAATATGCTTCAAGAGTTGAGAAACCGTGAATGTCTTAGACCACCAGAATTTCCTTTCTTCCCCAATACTTACTGTGCCTATACAAAAAAAAATAAAATGGTGGGGTAACACCAAGCCCTGCCACTGCACCACTTTTTCTGGTTTTGTTTTGCTTTATTTTTTTGTTTGTTTTTTGATATTATCTCACTTCTCTTTTTTCTTCCACTTTTTTCTTTCTTTTTCACTTTTGTGGATATTATTCAGTAATTTTTTTTCTTTCTATTTTAGTAGTTGATACAAAGTTTTTTCTTCTTTTTTCCTTAACCTTTTTATCTCCAACAGAATAGCATAACTTGAATCATTCAGCATAATAAATTGAGGGGGTGGGGAGAATGATACCAGGACCAGTCACATGAACACGTAGTGTAAATAAAAAATGACCAGACTGGAACACCAAACAGAATAGATACCCAACCTATAGCAAGCTGTAAGGTGGAGACCAGTTAGTTACACTAGAATTCTGGGGGGTAAAGGAGGGATATGGGGGAGACAAGTTGGGAACAGAAGTGGAGGGAGGACAACATGGTGGTGGGAAAGCCCTTCATTCATTGTCACTATGTACTGTAAATAATTCTGTGTAATAAAAAAAAAGAACTAGGAGATAGAGTCAGTCCTGTTTTTTCTCGTTCAATTAGCTAAATGTGTAGTAAGAAACTCACTCATTCATGGATTTTAAGAAAAATTTAGGAGTTTTGCGTGTTTCTCTTCATTTCTGTCTTCCAAAGCTCTCCTGAGAGGGCCAGGAAGGGTCCAGCAAAAACTGTCTCATGCAGCCATTCAGGCCAAAAGACCAAGAAGACTGAGTCAGTGACTCCTTTGTCTGTGAAGGAAGGTGGGAAGGGTCTGGCCCTGCTGTGAGACTGGCAACTGGGAAAGCCTGAGGGGACCTGTCAGCTTTGCAAGTTTCTCTTCTATTCTGTCTTCTGAAGTTATCCTGGGAGGACCAGGAAAGGCCCCAAAAAAACTGTCTCCTAGAGGCTCCAGAAGAGCACAGCAGCTCTAATTCACTTCACAACCACAAACTCTTTCTAACTAATGACCCCATCATAACACAGAAAAATATCACACTACAAGCATGACATTGAGGAAACCTCATAGGCAAACACCAAGCACAGAGAATGAAGATGATGACCCAAAAAATACCAACCATCTAATTAATCTCTCAGAAAAGAAATTTTGAATAGAAATATGGAGGATCCTCATGGAAATCAAAGAAAACATAACTCTAGTTGAACAGAACACAAAAACAGAAATAAGAAAACTCCAAACTGAAATAACAGATCTGAAAAATACAGTAGCTCAACTGAAAACCTCAGTGGAAAGCCTCTCCAAGAGGGTAACTGCAACCAAGGACAGAATCAGTGGACTGGAAGATGAAATGCAGAACATCTTCATACAGCAGAAGAAATTGGAAAAGAACCTTAAGGCAAACGATCAGACAATAGAAAAAGTACTCAAAGAATGTAAACAGATAAAAATAGATGTCTTTGATAAACTCAACAGAAACAACAAAAGAATCATTGGAGTCCCAAAGGCCAGGAAGGGGATCCCCAAAAAGAATCAACAGTAGAAGACATCATTACAGAGAAACTTCCAGAGCTAAAGACTGCATGCAGTCAAATCCTGCATACCTGGAGAGTACCACCTAAAGGAGTCCCGCCTGAAGAAAAACACCCCAAAACACATCCTAATAACAATGACGAATCCCACAGATAGAGATTGAATACTGAAAGCAATAAGATAAAAAAGGGAAATTACATTCAAAGCAGCATCCTGAAGTTTTACAGCAGATATGTCACAAGAAACTCTCAAGGCCAGAAGACAGTGGTGGGCTATTGTGACAAGACAGAATAAAATGAGTTCTTCACCTAGAATACTGCACACAGCCTGACTCAGGTTTGGGTTTAAAGGAAGAATACATAGTTTCAAGGATAAGCAACAGCTTAGAAACTTTACAGATGCAAAACTAGCCTTAAAGGAAAAACTGAAAGGTCTACTTTATACAAGACAGACCAACAGACACACCAAACTTATACAAAAATATAACATTAAATCCCATGACAATCATCCCCCTCAAAGAAAATGTAGTAAATTCACCAATTAAGAAACACAGAGTCACAAAATGTATCAAAAAGATGAATCCAACATCATGCTGCTTACAAAAAAACCACCTGAATAGTCATAACAAACATAGATTCAAAATCAAAGACTTGAGGAAAATTATCTAATCAAACACTCTTAAAAATTTGGAGTGGCCATATTAATATCAGGCAACACAAAGTTTAGAATCAGAAAAATTGTAAGGGACAAAGATGGACACTTCATACTATCAAGGGATATGTGAAAAAGGAAGAAATCCCACTACAAAACATGTATACACCCAATGAGAGACCAGCAAATTATCTAATACAATTATTGACAAATTTGAAAGAGGATATCAATAACACAATAATTGTGGGAGACCTCAATACAGCCCTGTCAACAATTGATAGGTAAATCAATCTGAAACACAACAAATATCTATATATCTATCTCTCTCTATATGACATTATATATATATATATATATATACACATTTCCATCCCCGGAAATTCTTCTCCAATGTGCATGGGTCATTCTCCAGGATGGACCACATGCTGGCACAAAAACATACCTCCATAAAATCAAGAGGATAGAAATTTTTCAGGCTACCTTTTTTGATTACAAGGCTCTGAAATTAAATGTGCACTACAAAGGGACACAGAAGAACTTTAACAAATGAAAATTAAACAGTGTATTACTGAACAACAAATGGGTATGAGATGAAATCAAAGAGGACATCAGAATTTCCTGGCAACAAATGACAATGAAGTATCAAACTATCAGAATCTATGGGACACAGTAAAAGTAGTACTGAGAGGAAAATTTATAGCTTTGCAAGCACACATCAGGAAGGAAGAAGGGGCATACCTGAATAGCTTACCAACACAGCTTATAAAATTAGAAAATAATCAATAATGAAACCAAAAATAGGTATACAAAAGGTATAACAAAGCTTAGAGCAAATATCAATGAAGTGGTATCCAAAAAAGCAATCCAAAAGATCAACAAAAGCAGAAGTTTATTCTTTGAAAAAAATCCAAAAAAGCAATCCAAAAGATCAACAAAAGCAGAAGTTTATTCTTTGAAAAAAAAATAAACATGTTTGATAGATCATTGACAAAACTCACAAAGAAAGAGAGAAAGTGAAACTTGATAACTCGTATTAGAAATGAAGGGGCCGGGTAGGTGGCGCTGGAGGTAAGGTGTCTGCCTTGCAAGCGCTAGCCAAGGAAGGACCACGGTTCGATCCCCCGGCGTCCCATATGGTCTCCCCAAGCCAGGGGCGATTTCTGAGCACATAGCCAGGAGTAACCTCTGAGCGTCAAACGGGTGTGGCCCAAAAACCAAAATAAAAAAAAAAAAAAAAAAAAAAAGAAATGAAAAGGGAGATATTACTACAGATATTGCAGAAATTCAAAGGGTAATCAGACACTACATTGAGAAACTCTATGCCAAGAAACACGACAACCTGGAAGAAATTGATAAATTCTTGGACTCATAACCTTCCACGGTTGAATATGCAGGATGTAGCATATCTAAACACACTCATTACTATTGAGGAAATTAAAACGATAATCAAATGTCTGCCCCAAAACAAGAGCCCAGGCCCAGATGGATTCACCAATGAAATCTTTCAAACCTTTCAAGGTACTATTACCAATCTTGGCCAGGCTCTTTCATGAAATTGAAAAACTGGAACACTGCCAAATAGCTTTCATGTTTCAAGTATAGCTGGAGTATTTTGAAAATTCACACACAATTTTTAGCTAGTATCATTTGCTCTTTATAAACAGTAGTGAATTTAATAACAAGTTTATTCTCAATTCATCACTTTCCTTTCTATTGCCTTACAATTTTGTACAATTTATAAATTTTAGCCTTATCTTGTTTTCTTTGAGTTGTTCCGAACACCATTATTTCTACAAGGAATTTGAATTCTCTTCTAATTCTCTTCATAATGGAGTTTGTGACTCTATTGTCTCACCCTGCCTAGTTACTTCTTTCCCCTCATATTGGTCCATGGATGACCCAATTTGTCATACAAATAAATCCATTGAAATTCTAACAAAATATTGTTGGTTTTTCCCTTAGGTTGTGGTATTTGCTCCAAATAATTTCACTCTCCTGGCTTTGTCTTCCATGATGCAGCATATTATTATCTTCATCCCTTTTATTTTCCCTTTGACTTCATTATGCTTTTGTTCTTCAAAAATCTTGTGTTCCAAGATTTCATATGTCTTCACTTCTGTCAGTTGTTGAGCTTGTCTTAAGTGTTTTAAATTATGGAGAAGGAGATAATACTGTTAAGAAATATTTATTACATCTCCATTGTTAGAATGTTATTCAAGATTAAATATATCAGCTTTAGCTAGATGCTCCTTTAACTCTCCCTCATGCATATTCTTTTAAGAAGTGACAATTCTTTTTTTAAATATCTTTATTTAAGAACCATGTTTACAAACATGTTGGTAGTTGGGTTTATGTTACATAAATTAAAAAAATAGAACACTGCCTTCACCAGTGCAACACTCCCACTACCAATGCCCTCCATATACCTCCTCCCCCACCCCTTGCATGCATTTAGGACAGGCATTCTATTTCTCTCACTCAATACCATTGTCATTGTAGTTGAAAAACTGACAATTCTTAAAAAATAAACAGACAATTAATTCTATCCAAATCTGGATAGGGAACTTATAAGGTAGGTCTATTTTCTTTATTTTTATTATTTATCCAATATCTTTATTGCATTCTACTCAGATACAGTAATAATTTACTCTTTGAGAAAATTTTTTAACAATCAAACCAGCATTAATGTTTGATATAAGCAGTCTGCTAATCCCATGTCCCCCAAGAGTCTGAGTCTTTCCACTATTATCACACACCCACATATATTCTCATTATCTCCAGTTATTTTAGTCTTATATTGGAAATGGAATCAAGAAAAAATAGACGTTTCACAAGATTAGAGTCATATTACCATAACATTCATGGCTGTCCCTATGACAATAAAGATTTAATAACAAAAAATAATATTTTGGTTTGTTTTGTGTCACTCTCAGCTTTCTTCTCAGTAGGGTACTTTTGGTAGTAGTCAGGGAAATTTTGGTGTTTTCAGGAACTGAACTCAGGACTTCTCATACAAAGCATTTGAAATATCCCTTTGAGTCATCATTTGGCTCATGAAATAAGCCCTACTTAAAAAATGATGACTAGTATAGAGCTTTAAATTTTGGACTCAGTTAAAACTATGCTTATATTTAATTAGGAATTAACTCAACCTCTAGTCTCATGGATAATACTAGTAATTGTCAATTGAACAAATGCAAAGAAGTGATCCCCTTTTATTTGATAAGTTTTCTTTTAATGTTTTATCTCCAGAACATGTTAGTTATTTTTCTCTAGTTAAGACTTAGATCTTAGCTTCATTCTTCAACTTTTTGAATAAGGCAATTGCTGCCAGTGTAGGGAGCCAGATTCTCCCTCACAGTCTTAGCATAAGTTGTAGCAAACTGCCATTCTCTAACAGGCCTGTCCTTTAGTGGAATTGTGTAAGTGCCAACTGGCCATGAGTTGACACAGATCAAAAGAACCATAAGGTCACACTCTTCTGGCTCAGGAAACTTAGACCTAAGGATAGAGCATTTGGTGTGATAATAGGATGTTCCTCAGGAAACTTGTATTAAATTAATAGGCACATGCCAAACCTTTTGAACTGCATGATGACAAATGCTTGCTTGACAAATGTTTGCATTGTCCCCTCATCCCTTTGTGTAAAAACTATATAAGTCATAGCATTTCAAAAATAAATTGACGCCATAATCAGAATCCTTGGTGGTCCCCTTTTTCACACCCATTATGTTTTCATGTGCAGACCTTTTCCATGACCACGAATAAACTGAAGCTGCTGGCCGGCACATGACAGCTCTTAGTAAGTATCTTTAAGTCAAAGTTTATTTAGGAATATATGATACTAAGTTTTGCTTATATACATAATTGTTTGATCTTTATTTAATTATATTTTTTATGTCAGGGGAATTTTCTTTCTAATCTCCCCAATTTTTACCTATTTTTACTATACAAAAAATAGCACAAATTAATTTTTTTCTGTAATTGTTGTTGCTTGTTTTTTTGTTTTTTTGTTTTTTTTTTTGCCTCCCCCCCCTTGTTTCTTACCTTCAAACAGAACGACATAACTTGAATCATCTTGTTCTGCCTCACAAATTGAGGGGTAAATATTGGAGGGCATCAAGACCAACCAGGCATATGAATATTGTGTAGAGATAAAAAAAATGATCAGACTTAAATACCAAATCCAAAACCAACTACATTGAGTAGAAATAAAAAAAATAATCAGACTTAAAAACACCAAATCCAAAGCCAACTACAACATAATTGATACCCAATCTACAACAAACTAGACACAGAAGGTACCACTAGTATGTTTTGTGTAATAGCCCTGTATTAGGTAACATGATGAATACATTTGGCTATAAAAACTCTCTTGTTTTTAATCAGAGGCATTGACTTTACAGAAATTTGACTTGAGTTTTAAATCTTGGTTTTTCCCACTTTCCAATATTATTGTGAAAAAATCAAATGATTTAAAAAGTAGAAAAACAACATTAATTATGAGTTTCTAATTTTTGTGTAGTTTTTCTAAATCTAGGATTTTTAGTGCTTTCATTTTTTAATTTATTTAATAAAATAATTAAAGGGATCAAGACATGATAAAAATCTCAAAAAATTATTAGCTTGTTTGATAGTCATATACTGAAGATGAGTATTTTAAAAATAAACATTTTTTTGTTTTGTTTTGTTTTGTTTTTGTCGGCCACACTCAGTAACATTCAGGGTTTACTCCTGGCTACGCATTCAGAAGTCGCTCTTGGCTTGGGGGACCATGGGATGTCAGGAGATTGAACTGCAATCAGTCCTATGCTAGCCTGTGCAAGGCAAATGCCTTAATACTTCTGCTACCACTCCTGCCTCTAAATAAATTATGCTTTTGTTTTATTTTGGGGTTACACTGGTGGTGCTCAGGAGTTACTCCTGGCTCTGTGCTCAGAAATCACTTCTGGTAGGCTCAGGGGACAATATGGGATGCTATAAGTCAAACTGAAGTCTGTACTGGGTTGGCAGTGTGCAAGGCAAACACCCTACCATTTTGCTATCACTCCAGCCCCATAAAAATAAATAAATTCTTTAACTAATTATTATGTTTTTCATGTTTGATTTTCAGTTATACAATATACAATGCTCTTCACTAGTACACATTTTTGTCATCGAAGTTCCCAGTTTCCCTACTGCCCTCCTCACTACCCTTACTGTTGTCTGCCTCTATGGCAGACATTTTTCTTCTCTTTCTCTTTCTCTTTCTCGCTCTCAATCATTCACTCTTTTTTCTTTTTTTCTTTTAGACACTGTGCTTTTCAATATTATTACTGAAGGATCATCATATGTATCATTTGATCTCCTTTCAGCACCCAGTTCTTGTCTAGATTAAATTAATCATTTCCAACTATCATTGCAATAGTGGTCCCTTCTCACCCTTAATTGCATGAACCTGCTATTTGTAATAGGCTTCCTTCCATGGCCTGGTCCTCTTGACCCATAAATTAATGTCTTTGGATATTTTACCCTACTACCTTTTCATTATATCCCACAAAAGTGCAATCATTCTATGTATGTCCCTCTCTCTCTTATTTATTTAGTTCAGCATAACACCTGGTGACTTATCTATGTATAAGCAAATTTCATGAGTTTATTTTTCCTAATAGCTATATAGTATTCCATTTTGTATATGTATCAAAGTTTTTTTTTACCCTCTCAGAAGATGAGCTGACTTTTCAGGAAAGAATAAGATTCATTTTTTCACATAAATTTATTAAATATTTATTTATATATAATTTAATAAGGCACCATGATTTATGAAGTGCTCATAATAAAGTTGATTAAATATATAATATTCCAATACCAACTCCACCAAAAATGTGACCTTCCCTGTACAATGTCCCCAGAATTTCTCTTACCTCCAGGCAGGCACATAACAAGTTTATTTCAAATTGTTTGCTTTAACCAAATTAAAAGGAGTGGTAAATGGAATTATCAGAAAATAAATCAATAAGTCAATTTGTGATAATTGATTTTTTATCATTTTAATCTATGCAAATAAAATAAGATGCTCAAATTCAGTATAAAATTATTTACACAGGTGAGTTTTCAACTTTAGGATATAAAATATATTGTATTAAATTCTATTTTGTACTTGGATCTTATTGTGGCAATTATGACTTCCCTTTCATCAACAACTTTAAAAACTTCTGTGTTAATGTATTTCTAAACAAAATAAAGAAAAATGAGTAAAAGCAACCTATGTCGGCAGGAATGTGACAAAACGTGAATGTATCATTGTCCACTGCTGCTTGGAATGCTGTCTGTTTCAACCCCTAGTGAATATAGTATGAATGTCGCTCATAAAAGTAAGAACAAAGCTGCCATCTGAGCCATAAATTTCACTTAAAGGCACAAAAAACATTGACTTGGAAGAACATATGCATATCATTGTCCATGGCAGCAGTTAATATAGCAGCCAGGTTATAGAGGCCAATGACAGGTGTCCAATGACAGGTGTCCAATGTCAGGTGCCCCAACGACAGATGTGTGGATAATAAAGGTATTTTATATACCTAAGCACATATATTTTTATAATTTTGAAAGTAGCATATACATCAATATAATTGAAACACACAATAAAAATATCCATTTATATATTTTTGGATCTAGTTTTTAAATTTTGGTTGTCTGGAAACTTCTCCTGCCTGTGCCTATCTGCCTGTGTTTCTGAATTCCTGAAGGTCTCCTCAGAGGCCAAGGAAGATCACCCCCAAAAAACTGCATTTTGAAACTGCCCAGTAAGTACATTCTGGCTGTGGGGGTCTCAGTCCATTAAGCTGAATTCTCTGGCCTGCAGAGGCTCCGCCCTGCTGTGCCTTTGTTCACTCTGAGGACTTCAAGGGAAACTTCTCCTGCCTGTGCCTATCTGCCTGTGTTTCTGAATCCCTGAAGGTCTCCTCAGACGCCTAGGGAGCTCACCCCCAAAAAAACTGTCAACTAGAGGCAGCAAAAGAGCTTTGCTTTGTGTCTGCGCACTCTTTCTAACCAATGAACCCCACCACAACACACATGAAAAACCACACTACAAGCTGACAATGGGGAAACCTCGCAGGCCAACACCATGCCAACATCACCTTGATACCAAAACCAGACAGAGATGCTGCCAAAAAATAAAAGACCAATATCCCTGATGAATGCTGATGCAAAGATTGTCAACAAAATCCTGGCAAATACGATCCAATGCATCATCAAGAAGATCATACACTAAGACCAAGTAGGTTTCATTCCAGGAATGCAAGGCTTGTTTAACAACCGTAAATCTATCAACATCATACACAACATCAATAAGAAAAAAAAACACATGATTATATCCATAGACGCAGAGAAAGCATTTGATAAGGTCCAACACCCATTCTTGATCAAAACTCTCAGCAAGATGGAAATGGGAGGAACCTTTCTCAATCTAATTGAAGCCATTTACCACAAGCCAACTGCATATATTATCCTCAATGGAGAAAAGCTGAAAGCCTCTCCTCTAAATTCTGGTACAAGACAAGGCTGTCTGCTCTCACCACTCCTCTTTAACATAGTATTGGAAGTTCTTGCTATAGCAATCAGGCAAGAAAAAGATATCAAGGGAATCCAGATAGGAAAGGAAGAAGTCAAGATCTCATTCTTTGCAGACATGATACTCTACTTAGAAAACCCTAAAGACTCTACCAAAAAGCTTCTAAAAACAATACACTCATATAGCAAGATGGCAGGCTACAAAATTAACACACAGAAATCAGTAGCCTTTTTATACACCAATAATGATAAGGAAGAGAAGGAAGTCAAGAAGGCAATCCCATTCACAATAGTGCCACACAAACTCAAATTTATTGGAGTCAACTTGACCAAAGATGTGAAGGACCTATACAAAGAAATCTATAAAGCCCTGCTCCAAGAAATATACACTCATATAGCAAGATGGCAGGCTATGAAATTAACACACAGAAATCAGTAGCCTTTTTATACACCAATAATGATAAGGAAGAGAAGGAAGTCAAGAAGGCAATCCCATTCACAATAGTGCCACACAAACTCAAATTTATTGGAGTCAACTTGACCAAAGATGTGAAGGACCTATACAAAGAAATCTATAAAGCCCTGCTCCAAGAATTAAGAGAGGACACACGGAAATGAAAACACATACCTTGCCATGTATTGGCAGGATTAACATTATTAAAATGGCAATACTCCCAAAGGATTATACAAATTTAATGCCATCCCCTTAAAAATACCCATGACATTATTCAAAGAAGTGTATCAAACACTTATGAAGTTCATCTGGAACAATAAACACCCTCAAATAGCCAAAGTAATCCTAGGGAAGAGGAAAATGAGAAGCATTACTTTCCCCAACTTTATAATGTGCAAGCAGGGCTTGTAGGTTTTTTTTTTTTTTTTTTTTTTTGGTTTTTCGGCCATAACCAGCGAAGCTCAGGGGTTACTCCTGGCTGTCAGCTCCTGGCAGGCATGGGGGATCATATGGGATGCCAGGATTCGAACCAACCACCTTAGGTCCTGGGTCGGCTGCTTGCAAGACAAAAACTGCTGTGCTATCTCTCCGGCTTTCTACTTTCCCCAACTTTAAACTGTACTACAAAGCAATAGTTATCAAAACAGCATGGTATTGGAATAAAGACAGACCCTCAGATCAATGGAATAGGCTTGAGTTCTCAGACATTGGCCCCCAACATACAATTACCTAATTTTTGACAAAGGAGCAAGAAATCTTTAAGTGAAGCGGGGAAAACCTCTTCAACAAGGGTTGCTGGCAGAACTGGTTAGCCACTTGCAAAAAAGAACATAGATCCCCAGTTAACATCAAGTACAAAGGTAAAATCCAAATGGATTAAAGACCTTGATATGAGACCTTTGTACCATAAGTTATATATATATCGGTAAAACACTCCATAACATTGAGAATAAAGGCATGTTCAAGGAGGAAACTGCACTTTCCAAACAAGTGGAAGCAGAGATCAACAGATGGAAATACATTAAACTGAGAAGCTTCTGCACCTCAAAAGAAATATTGCCCAGGATAAAAGAGTCACCCACTGAGTGGGAGAAACTATTCACCCAATACCCATCAAATAAGGGGCTAATACCCAAAATATACAGGGCACTGACATAACTTTACAAGAAAAAAACATCTAATCCCATCAAAAAATGGGGAGAAGAAATGAACAGACACTTTGATAAAAAAGAAATACAAATGGCCAAAAGGCATATGAAAAAATGCTCCTCGTCACTAATCATCAGGGAGATGAAAATCAAAACAACAATGAGATGAAAATCAAATGAAAATCAAAACAACAATGAGACTTCACACCACAGAGATTGGCGCACATCACAAAGAATGAGAACAATCAGTGCTTGCAGGGATGTGGAGAGAAAGGAACTCTTTTTATTTATTTATTTATTTATTTTATTTTTTTTATTTAAACACCTTGATTACATACATGATTGTGTTTGGGTTTCAGTCATGTAAAGAATGCCACCCATCACCAGTGCAACATTCCCATCACCAATGTCCCAAGTCTCCCTCCTCCCCACCTGACCCCTGCCTATAATCTAAACAGGCTCTCCATTTCCCTCATACATTCTCATTATTAGGAAAGTTCAAAATGTAGTTATTTCTCTAATTAAACACATCACTCTTTGTGGTGAGCTTCCTGTGGTGAGCTGGAACTTCCAGCTCTTTTCTCTTTTGTGTCTGAAAATTATTATTGCAAGAATGTCTTTCATTTTTCTTAAAACCCATAGATGAGTGAGACCATTCTGCGTTTCTCTCTCTCTCTCTGGCTTATTTCACTCAGCATAATAGATTCCGTGTACATCCATGTATAGGAAAATTTCATGACTTCATCTCTCCTGACAGCTACATAATATTCCATTGTGTATATGTACCACAGTTTCTTTAGCCATTCATCTGTTGAGGGGCATCTTGGTTGTTTCCAGAGTCTTGCTATGGTAAATAGTGCTGCAATGAATATAGGTATAAGTAAGGGGTTTTTGTACTGTATTTTTGTGTTCTTAGGGTATATTCCTAGGAGTGGTAAAGCTGGATCATATGGGAGCTCAATTTCCAGTTTTTGGAGGAATCTCCATATCACTTTCCATAAAGGTTGAACTAGACGGCATTCCCACCAGCCGTGGATAAGAGTTCCTTTCTCTCCACATCCCCGCCAATACTGTTTATTCTCATTCTTTGTGATGTGTGCCATTCTCTGTGGTGTGAGGTGTTTTCTCATCGTTGTTTTGATTTGCATCTCCCTGATGATTAGTGATGTGGAGCACTTTTTCATGTGAGAAAGGAACTCTTATCCACGGCTGGTGTGAATGCCGTCTAGTCCAACCTCTATGGAAAGCAATATGGAGATTTCTCCAAAATCTGGAAATTGAGCTCCCATTTGACCCAGCTATTCCACTCCTAGGGATATACCCTAAGAACACAAGAATGCAATACAAAAACCCCTTCCTCACACCTATATTTATTGCAGCACTATTCACAGTAGTCAGGCTCTGGAAATAACCAAGATGCCCTTCAACAGACGAATGACTAAAGAAACCGTGGTACATATACACAATGGAATAGTTTGTAGCCGTCAGGAGAAATGAAGTCATGAAATTTTTCTATACATGGATGTACATGGAATCTATCATGCTGAGTGAAATTAGTCAGAGGGAGAGAGAGACGCAGAATAGTCTCACTCATCTATGGGTTTTAAGAAAAATAAAAGTTATTTTTGCAACAATCCTCAGAGACAATGAGAGGAGGGCTGGAACTTCCAGCTCACTTCATGAAGCTCACCACAAAGAGTGGTGAGTGCAGTTGTAGAAATAACTACACATAGAGAACTACCATAACCATGTGAATGAATGATGGAACTGGAAAGCCTGTCTGGACTACAATTGGGGGTGTGGTGGCGTGGGATAGAGGGAGATTTGAGACATTGGTGGGGGGAATGATGCACTGGTGATGGGTGTGTTCTTTACATGACTGAAACCTAATCACAATCATATATGTAATCAAGATGTTTAAACAAAGAAAGAAAAAGAAAAAATATTTTAATCAAAAATGGTTTTAAAAAAATTTTGGTTATCTGTTGGCTAGACCTGAATGGTGAGGATAAACATGGGATTAACTCAGCTAAAAGAGTTTATTGTTTTTAGTTTCACAACTATTGTAACACAAGTTATCTTTCTTTCTCTTGGAATAGCAATGATTATCTCTTAAATATTTTATCACTAGTTCACCACTAAATTAATTTATAGGGCTAAATGATTATAAAAGTGGAAATGTCAGTTTTGGAGAGGGGAGAGTTTTCACTCATCTAACTTCACTTTTTGCATGTGAAATTTAGGAAAACATTAATTGAACTGCTGGTAATAAGTAACAGTTTATAACAACATGTGGGAAAACTCCATATAGCTTTATATACCAACCCTGATACAATCTTTTAGAATCTCATTTATGCATCAGGCTTTAAAAATATGTCTTTACCCAGAGAGATAGCACAGCGGTGTTTGCCTTGCAAGCAGCTGATCCAGGACCAAAGGTGGATGGTTCAAATCCCGGTGTCCCATATGGTCCCCTGTGCCTGCCAGGAGCTATTTTTGAGCAGACAGCCAGGAGTAACCCCTGAGCCCCACCGGGTGTGGCCCAAAAACTAAATATATATATATATATCTTTAGCATTTAACTTTTTTACCTTTTTTACTACAATTTCTACTTTTATATATTTGTAAATAGAACAGTTGTATTATTTAAAGATTTTCATGAGGTTGTTACAATGATCAAATGATATCATTCTTCAATACTCTTGGCACAGTACTTGGGACACAATGTGTGGCAGTTGACAAATGGAGACCACTATCCATTTTATAATGATTTTTTTATTCTAGCTACTACTGTGACATCCGCTGCCTCTCTGTACTCTAACATACATCAATAACTTGCCTTTAAAATTTCTTATATTTCCTTCCCCATACATTTAGAAGTCTGTTTTCTCTGCCTCATTTTTATGTCTGGGACACATTTGTTCTCTTTATAATGTCTCTCTCAATTATATGGCAGCCATTAGCTTCTGTGTCTATCTGACTGGGATGCTTTTGAATTTTTCTCATTAGATGCTAAATTAATGCCACCATAGAGCAACAAATGACAGTTTTAAACCTTTTGCTCTCATAAAGCACACAGAATAAAATAACAAGGAGCAAAGGAGGAGCAAGGTATATGGGATCAGAAGGCGTGAACTTCTGCCTCAGCAGTTCATCTGAGTGGGTGTTCAGTGAGTGAAAGCTAAAGAGAACAGACAGCTTCAGTTAATGGAATGAAGGATTTAGGAACTCAGACCTGTCACCTTTGTTTGCCATGGAAAACACTGGGTTCATTACTTGTGGATTCTCTCCATTAATAGAAGCATCACTCACAGTGATCCACTACTCAGAGTAACAATTTTGATAATAGAGAGGCTGTCAACTGTTTTCTTTTTATGTCTGAACCTTTCCAAATAGCATCTAGATTGTGGGCCATACAGCAACAGCACAAAGAACCAAACTCCTCCCAGGGAAACTCCTAATGCCTTCCTGGCACTAAATTGCACCAGTTTTAATAAGGCATCCTGATATGAGGAAACAGAAACAACTTGAGCTAAGAGAGGGCTGCCCTATCTCAACACCTAACAGTATGATATAATCAGGAATCATGTCATCCTTTTCCCTAAGCAAAAAATCAAAATCACTATTTATAGAAGACTGACTTTGACAAAGATGGACTGAACAGAACCTATCAAGGGACAAATGAGGAAGTTCCTAGATTAGGCCTGGGCCTAGGATTCATACAAAAACCAAGATTTATAACCCCATAAGTCTGACTTTGACAACTGCAACTGAGCAGAACTTCTGAAACCATGCTGAAAGACTATATAGCCTAGTCTCTGTCCTAGGATCTGAGCAAAACCTAAGCCTACTAATTACACAAGTCTAATTACAACAACAGTGGTGTAACAGAAATTCTAGAACTGTAAAAAAAAACTCTCTTCTATCCTTCACCCTATGACCTACATAAATAACAAGATCTCCAGTTATAGAGGAAGGATATAACTAACCACCCATATCTGAGCGGAAAGTTTTATGGCATCATAAAAAGACCTTGGAGTGTGTAAATGTGTGAGTATACATAGCAGTATGCTTTAAGGGTGAAGAAAACCTATATCTCTTAGACCAAGGGAATTTCTGTTCTAATTTCCCCAATATTTACTGAACCTATGCAAAAAAAGAAAAGAAAGAAAAAAAACACAATAATTTTTTAAGAAGTTGCTGGTCTGTTTTTTGTTTGTTTAATTGTTTGTTTCATCATAGCTCATGGTTTGGGTTTTTGGTTTATTCTTTTTTATTCTTTTTTCGTACTTTTGCTGTTACACCTTTATTTTTGTCTTGTCTTATTTTATTTTGTTACCTTTTTCTTCTTTATCCCTTCTTCCAAATGGATATTTACAACCTACCTAGATATATTTTCTTATATCTTCAATAGAGCCAGCTTGATCAGCCTCATAATTGAAGGGAGAAAAATGAATGGCACCAAGACTAGACTGAGGGATATAGCCTTCCTGGGATGAGTTGACAAAGGCAGATATAATGCAGGACCAGGGTGGATGTGCTGACTTTTACCATGTTTTTTCCTGTGAGTATAAGAGGTCTGAGGATGGTGTGTTGTGTGTAACTTCTTTTGGTAATGGGATGTTATAGTTTTCTAAAATCCTGTAATGCCAAAGCAATGCCGAACACTGATGTTTGAAAATTAGTGAACCCACACTGTTTCATCAGAGTTTACACTGCACAGTACCTAGTGGAATTTTCTTTACTTTCTTAGCCTTCATCACAACTTTTTGTGATGTGTACCACTTTTTGGCTAGTGTACCACTATTCTAGTAAAATAATCCTCACTAATGTAATAAAAGATTTACATGCTCTAGACCAGTGGTCCTCAAACTATGGCCCACAGGCCACATAATGTATTTGTATCTGTTTTGTTTCTTCATTGCACAATAAGATATATGCAGTGTGCATAAGAATTTGCTCATTAGTTTTGTTTTTACTATAGTCAGACCCTCCAATGATCTGAGGAACAGTGAACTGGCCCCCTGTTTAAAATTTTTGAGGACCCCTGCTCTAGAGAAATGAAAATATTCCCCACTCCTCCTCCTTTTCTTCTCATTCTTCTTCATCTCCAAGTTCTCCTCTTCCCAATTTGGTGCCCAGGGGTCAAATTTTAATTGTGCTCAGGAGACCTTGTGAAGCTGGGGATTAGAACCCAGAGTTCTACAGTCAAAAAAGCATGAGCTTAGAGTCACCTTCCCATGCCCTGGTACTCCTAATTTGACCTTTTAATAGAACTTTTCTATTTGATAAACCATTGCTCTTCTTGGTTTACATGACATCACACTACACAATGGCGTCTCTTGTTCCTATTTTGAACTCCATTTCAGGGTTGTCTTCATTTAACCTGACCATTTAAGATTCAGCACTGGATCTGAATTTTTCCCTCATTTTTCTTTACCTATGGCTTTTCATAATTCTTCTATATTGCAAGAGACCCCACACTCTCTTTTTACAGAACTCTTGTTTTTACAAATTTACAAATTTGAAATTTGTTATTGATATTTTCACATTGTATCTCAAGACATTGCAAACCTAAAATGTTCAGGTGTCAAGACAATATTTCTCTGCAAATATGCCCCCCTCTAGTGCCACTGTCATCTGCATTTGATCAATCAAGACTCAGCAATTATTTACAACTCTCTCTTCTCACTCACCACAACCTACCTATCTTGTCTTGTTTATTTTTTCTTTTCATTGTTCAGATACTTTCCTTTTCCTATTGCTAGAGCCTGACACTCAATAAATAATTCACAGTGAATAAATATCCACAATGGTTCTCTAGTACAGGCTCATATATTCTAGCCAGAGCAAAAGTCTGAGTTACTTAATATGTATCTCACCAAGCAGGATTCCCCAATCAAAATGTTTTAGGTGGAGCTGGAGAGATAGCATGGAGGTAAGGCGCTTACCTTGCAATCAGAAGGTTGGTGGTTTGAATCCTAGCATCCCATATGGTCCCCGAGCCTGCCAGAAACGTTTTCAGAGCATAGAGCCAGGAGTAATCCCTGAGTGCTGCAGAGTGTGACCCAAAAACCAAAAAAAAAAAAAAATTTAGGTATTGCCGTGATAGCACACCAGTATGATGCTTCTCTTGACTTCAGCCAACCAGTGTTCAATTCTGGAACATTTACTTCCTGGACCTCTCTGTCCACAATTGATTATAATGGAATGCTGCTAGCAAGTCCAATGCAGTGTAAAACAATACTTTTACTTTTTATTTGTTTTTGAGAAGCCTGAGATCGAACCGAGGTCCATCCTAAGTCAGCCCCATAACAGGCAAATGCCATGCTGCTGTGCTACCACTCCAGCCCCTAGTTTTATTTTTAAACGTTGGTATTTTATAATTCTTTTATTAATCTTTATTACCTCTAGAATGATAGGATTAATATTTGGCTGTGTTCTGTTATAGGCTTAGAATTCAGCATAGGTGATGCTCAATACAAATTTCTTAGATATATTTAATATGTTTCACCTAAGAGATTAAAATAGGGTCTCTGATTTGGGTAATCTTGTGATAAAGAACTTGCAAGTATCAAAGAAATTCTGTCCACTATTACAATGTGTTCATAAGGAGAAAAATTGTTCACTGTAAAGTATGTGAGAGTAGATCTCAGATTTTACATGTCTGCTTCATTCCTATGTCTGGCCATTGCTTCAGTATGATTTCTGAACTTTGCTGTCCCAACAGCAGTTATTGCTAGCAGGTGCAAGTTTTGCTTCATTAAACTCTGGGTTTTGTCCCCATTCTGGGGACAAGCAATAGAAGTATACCAATGGTCACATTCTAAGTTGCCTGTACTAAACAAGGCATCAGTGATTGATATTTAATATCACCCTCTTTATAATCTGGAATATTTTCTTCCTGGACCAGTCTGCCCACAATTGATTGTAACGGAGTGCTGCTAATAGCAATTACAATGTAGTGTCCTGTTCTGACACAATTTTCCTTCATGAAAACTCTGATTTATAGACATTGTTTTTATGTACTTTTTTATATTAAGAAGCAAATTGTTGTTGAAGGTAAGTAATTTTATACTTTGTGATTAGCCACCCTCTTCCCCACCACACACAGAGTAAACTTTGCTGTATAGTCAATTTTTCTCACCCCAGGGCTAGTTGTTATTTATTACAATTTAATATGTGCTTGTTTTAGGTGTTCTTATTAATATGTAATGACTTTGTTTTCTTTCAAACACTTATGTTTCAGTCCTAATCTCTAATGTGAGAATTTTAGGAGATAGGTTCTTTAAGGATGTATCTAAAATTGGATGCAGTCATAAATGTGGAGCTTAAACCAATAAGACTTCTGTCTTTATAAGGTAAATAATTATAAGGGAATGCTCTTTCTCTTTTATGAAAGCTTAGAGGAAGGCTATGTGAAGGCTAAGTTTGCAGCCTAAAGTGAGACCTCAGAGATATCAACCCTGATAACACCTTGATTTTGAATTTCTAGCTGCCAGACTTGTGAGATGAGAAAAGTCTGTTGTTTAAATCATTGCTTCTACGATGATATTCTGTCACAGCCACCACAGCAGGCTGAGCAAAATAAGATATGCTAAGTTAGACTAGTGCCAAGAAGTTCTGCTTGGTAGGAAGGTCCTGTCAGGTAAGTAGACCAAAAGTCTCTGTAGTAAAGGAAACATAGCCTAATAGACTCGAGTGATGACTGAACATGGAGTTACACCTGTTACTAAAGGGAAGAAAAGATTTATTTACAGATGAATAAACCCACACATGTGAACTGAATCCAGAAAACAGTTAGGGGCCAGAGAGATACGACAGTGGTAGCACTTATCTTTTATGCAGCTGACTCAGGACACATCCAAGTTTAATCCCTGGCATCCCATATGGTCCCACAGGGCTTCCAGGAGCAATTTCTGATCACAGAACCAGGAGTAACCCCTGAGCATTGCCGCCAGGTTTGGCCCAGAAACAAAAGCAAAATATTTCAAGACATCTGTAGCTGTTGTAACTTTCTCTCTCTCTCTCTCTCTCTCTCTCTCTCTCTCTCTCTATATATATATATATATATATATATATATATATATATATATATATATATATATATATATATATCCCTGCTATAATAATTCACCACATGACAAACAAATAAATGAAAGAGAATAGTCTTGAAGCCATAAAATGAATCACTTAGATGTAAAAATCATAGTATTAACAAAGCAAATTTTCCCTGAAAACACAGCAGAAAGAACTATTGACTTTTACTCCATATTAGTGGAGATATGAAGATACAAGTTTAATCTCTGGTATGAGTTAACTGGGCTATGAGAGCTCCTCCCTCACCCTAGACCATGTTCTTCACTTTTTTTTTTTTTTTTTTGCCAAGTAACCTCCACTTCATTTTCAGGGAATTACAGTCAAGTAAAACAAATTTCAGATGAGTCTCTTGAAACTCAGCTTGGTTGGACAAAGGGTTTTTCCTTTTCTTAAGTCATTCTATTTTCTGAGTCTTGTAGACTTAGAGAGTCTGAACAATTTTTTGTCGATATGTTATGTAGAATAGTACCAAAGCTTTTACTATATCTTGAGTTAATCTTTGTGTACAGTATAAGATAAAAGTCAAATTTAATTTATTTACATGAGGCTATCTATTTTTTTTTTACCAGCACAATTTTTTGGAAATGTCCTATTCATGCATCTAGTCCCTTTGTCATATATGAACTGTTCATATATCTGAGGGTTTATCTGTGGGATTTCAATTCATTCCATCAAACTGACAGACTACTTTTGTTCCAATACACTTGAGATGTGTTGAACAAGAAGCAGAAAATTAGACTGTTTTCTGAGACTTTTCCTGCAAAAACAGCTTTCCCAATTTTCATGTAAAAAACAGTGCAACTCATTTTTTTGTATGTGGTTCTTTTAAGAATGGGTGTTTGTTTTGTGTTCAGTGTGTTTTTGACATTTTTTTCAAAAATAATGCTTTTCTGTTAGAATCTTTTAAAAAGCATATTTAATATTAGATGAGATCAAAGTATGATTTCAGAGTATGTACAGAGAACTTAACATCTATGGTGTCACTAGCTGAAAATTGAACAAAGTGCTGTTCTCACCATGTCATAGGAAATATATCACCAGTCAGGACACAACAGAAGAAATGCTTGGGAAGAGTTATAAGCAAACCACACAATACAGAATCAATTCTCTAGTAATAGATGGTTATGTTTAATTATGTTTGTTTGTGGTAGAAGAAGGGCAAAGGAGAAAAAAGTCTTTAACAAAATGATCATTCATGAATTATTGTCTGTGAGCCTAAAATATGAATTCTTTTGTGGATCAGACTTCAAAATAAGAACATATTTTTTTTTGTAAAGATTGGATACCATACTACCAAGCAAACAGAATTTGTTGCTAAAATAAGCCAGATATTTTTTTCAGTTACTGTGAAAAAAAGCAAGGTGCATATAACAAATCTCTAGTACCCAGTAACTTCACAGTCTGCTCTGTTGTGCTCCCACATTTAATTCATCCAATTCCTGCCTCTTGCCTTGCCTTACTTTAAAAACTATTTTGAGACTTTAAACCCCATGTTTGTCAGTGTAGGGTAAGAAAAGCAGAAAAGATGGTCTATTCTGCTAAAAGAAATCTTTTATAGGATTGTGTTATTTACTATGATACAGTAAATCCCTGTCCTATACAAAAGCTGCCCACACAAGAAAGTGAAGCTCTGTCTGTGAGTTTTTTAAAGATGATCCTCCCCTCCCCTCATCATAAACCTGCCTGTCGTTCCTATTAACTACCTTGAGTCAGTCAAACGTTCCTCTGTTCCATTTGGACAAGAGGTGATGACTGGGCTCATTTAAAGCTCAATAAGCTATTCTTGCTTACCAAAATGATGGTAAGATTTCCTAACTCCTGTGCCTGGATGATTTTCTCTTTGCTAAACTCCCATAATGTCTTAAACTTCCACATCTTATTGCACATAAAAATTGTGAATCTGGGGCCGGAGAGATAGCATAGCGACAGGGCATTTGCCTTGCATGCAGAAGGACAGTGGTTTGAATCCCGGCATCCGATATGGTCCCCCGTGCCTGCCAGGAGCACAGAGGAGTAACCCTTGAGCGCTGCCGGGTGTGACCCAAAAACAAAACAAAACAGAATTGTGAATTTGTAGTCAAGACTGCATACATGTGATGATTTATAGCTCTGCTACTGGGCTATACACACTTGGGAATATAGACATATGTGCAAATCCAGAGATACAAAGGCAGTGCTGGGAATGGACAATGAACATTCAAAACCAAAATAATCTGTATTGTAAAAGCTCAACCAAGAGAAGGTAAACCAAGCAGAGAAATGACATTTGAGTTCTTGGTCAGTAATTCTGACTTACCTTGCAAGTTGAGGCATATTTGAGCTGATCTCAAACATAAAGGCTCTGGTACTGCCATTAAACACAGTAGATTGATCTGGGATGTGCTTAGAACCAAAATCAAGTGCAAGAATTGTAAGTTATTAGTGACAAAAAGCTCTTTTTAACCCTAGTGCTTTGAATCTAAACTAATATCGTGGCTATTCTATTCATGTAGTAATTTAAATATAAAACCAAAAATTAGAAATAAAATAAAATAAAATAATTGACTTTCTCTTGTGACTTCTGTATTAGTATGCAGAGATGTTTCCTTAGCACAGAAAATACTACTGCATAGTGACACCTTCTGCTATGACTATCACTTCTTTTTGTCAAGTTCCTTAGACTTAGTGGTGATTCTAGTCTACTGTATTTACCTCTGCAGTAATAGATTCTAGTCTCCTGGATTATTGCAATATTGCTATCCTCTTCAGAATATGTGTATTTTAAGGAAATTTCTAAGGACCTCTTATACAAGTTTTGTATTATTAGGAGAAAGTCAACACATTCCAGACCAGTAAAGAGAATCTGCACTGAATGTCTCCAATATCTCTGTCTTTTAACTCTAACCTTTCTAGACTCCAGACTCTAGACTTTGAAGGACAAAATGAGTTGAGGGAGTGGAATTGAACAATAGAATTATCATATTGTTCTATACAAAGACATTTTAGTCACCATACTCTGATATTTAACAAGGTGAAATGTATTTGCCATGCATCTATATAAAATATAATTGTGCACAGATATAAACAAGAATTGTCTCTTGCCTTAGTTCCCATATTTTGGTAAGCTAGACCATGTATCCTTCTGTCCTTTTGATATTTTCAAACATCCCTTGACAAAGCTAGAAGCAATAATCTTTTTTTTTTGTTAGTGAAGAAAAATATCTAAGAATGGACTGACCTTTATTTATCCAGAGCCTATTTCAGTTTATCAAATTTCAATCTGTCTGAGATGAAAATAAAGTTGATATGCTTATTTTTATTGTCTTATCTGCAAGGAGAAAATAAACTAAGGAGGAGGCCAGAGCTGCCTGAGTAACACAAAGGGCCATGTCTGAATTTGTGCAACTGATGTGGCACAAGGGATTGAAATTTTGAGCAATATGGGCACTGCTCTCTTCTGAACAAGTCACTCTGATCACATTTGTTCTGGTCAGTCTGCTTTACATATTCACAACTTTCTGGTCAACCAGTTCTATACGTGCACTTCTGAGATCAGAGTTCAATTAAATTCTGGGTCAGCAACTCTAGCATTTAGTTTGATGAATATTATTAGACTTGAAAAATTTCTCCACATTTTCTCTGCCATCTTTGTGTCCCATCATAACCTGCCCTTTGGATAAATTTATCTTATATACTCACAGAGAACAGTGTAGAGCTTAAAGGTGAAATGGGAGATGGGCAGTCATTTTTTTTTTCTGGACATTACAGCAGTCGGTGTTAAGGGATCCAGAATGGGCACAATACTTTTTCTGGGAGGCACTTCCGCATGTCTTCCAAGAACTTCTGAGCCTAAGACTAAACTTTAGATTCAAGTTTTTATGCATCTATGGTATTAGGAAGTTTTGGAGTGGAAGGTACCTGACATTTTTGTTTTGTTATTCACTGTTTATATGGTGTCTCAAAACTGAACATTCTTAATTTTATGCAGGTTCCTTAGAGTGGGTAGTTAGAATGTAATAAAGATAGGGGAAATTTCAATTACAGAGTGTCTGCAGGAAGGTGAACATTGGCAGCGTTATTTGACTCTACTTAAAAATAGAGATTCCCACTCTCTTCATTGACATGGTGATTCAGGACCTGTCATTAGTTGAGCCATTAGCCTGTGGAGTAGCATCGAGGTAGTTTAATGGATGGTAAGATTTAGAAGCTGGATAGATTTGCCTGAGCCTCTTGAATGCCTATTCTTATTCATGTCACCTCTACATTCTAATATTCACATCTCGCCTGCAACATTTTACCAAGTGCACTTCTAGCATCTGTTTAAGTATCTCCAGAGACAGAATGCTCATGATCACTTGGAGCAGTCTTGTCTGTATTTGGCAGCTTTCAGAATGCTTCTTGTACTCAACCAGATGCTGTATCTAGTGTTTTGTCCTTGTGGAAGGCAACTCAACTCCTGGGGACTTGAGAGGAGATTCATTTCTCTCCTTGTTTAACAACCTTCAGATATTTAAAACAATTCCCATGCCTCTGAACTAGCACACCAGGCACCAACACTTTGTTACCCCAACTTATTCCTCTAATTATCTCTACTTTAGGCAGTGCAGTATGCTGGTGACTGTTCCTGCGACTGTACCTGCTTGTTCTCTGGCAGCTTACCATTCCTCAAGTTTACCATTGTTCTTTGGCAATCATTCATTCCTTTAGTAAGTATGGACAAAAAGATTTCATTTGAATTTGGTTCATCAAAAGAAATCTTGTATCTATTCCTATTTTTATTTCTTCAAAAATAATGCAACTTATTGTAGGACAGAAAGCAAATTCTAATGAGACTGAGATAAAAACTAACTAATTTTCTTTCATCAGAATCATGTTAAAGATTAGATAGGTATGTAAATAAAATAAGAATATTTTAATATTTTTAATCAAAAGATTAAAACCAAAATATATTAAAGATATCAACAATTTTATTTTAGAGACTATATACAAAGAGTATAAAAACCACTGAGAAATCTGTATTTCTATGTTAACTGCAAAATTATCTATAATATATAAAATATGAACTAAAAAAACAAACACCAATGGATAAAAAATAGAGAAAGAAAATGTTATGTATCTATTTAAAATGAAGTATTATTCAGTCATAAAGAGATAAATATGGGTGAATTTTGGAGGCAAATATTAATTAAAGTAAATACAAATAGTAAATGTGAAGGTAATATGATATCATTTATGAAGAAACTAAACAAAGTTAAACTCATAAAAAGAGCAGATAGGTATTTTTCAGGGCCAAAGATAAAAGAAATGAAAAAATAGGTTGAAGTAGACAAAGGATCCAAATTTTCCATCACAAAATGATTGTTATACAACGTAATGTACAGTAAGGTAGCAATATATAACAGCACTGTAGACAATATTTGAAAGATACCAAGAGAATAGATTTGAAAAGTTCTTACTACTCAAAAAAAGGTATCTATTTGAGAAGATAGATACATTTTATTAAGTAGGTGTTACTCCTGGTAGTGCTGGGGAAAATTAGCCAGAATCAGACCTGGCAGAATTCTGTTTCGCCCAGACCAGTGTCACTCAAGGCTATGTGATCCAGGGCATCAAACTCAGCTTGGATAAACTAGACCTGTGGCTCCATTGCCTTAGGTTATCTCCCTAAACTATGTCATAGATGTATTAACTAGCCTTATTGTGGTCATCAATTGAAATCTCCACATATATTAAGTTATTGCATGGTAAACCTTAAATTTACACAATGTTATATAAAAATTTCATTTTTAAAAAACTGGAAAATACTTGACATTAGAAACTGAAGGCACTATAAGACTAAATTAATTAAGTACATATGCACAGTACATTCTTCCAATCTATTGTTACAAGATATTTTTTTAAGAATAATACTTTCTACCTATAGCATAATAAAGCTGGGAGAAAGTACTTAGACTTAGCCAGAGTCCTTAAGACTTGTTTTACTGATTTGTAAAGACTTAAAAAAGTAAAGATTAATATATAATAATCCAGAACATTTAAGAAAATACTGTGCTTTATGACTTCTCTTGATATCTTAGAAGAATGCCTATTCTGGGACTGAATCATCACATGGTGATACTAGTACTGGCCTTGTAAACTTGCTGCTATAGATAGGATTCACATTCTTTGCAATGTTCGTAAACACCTATAGGCATTTGCAATTTTTATGACACTGCTGGTATAGGGTGCATGTTTTACACGAATTTGCTTATCACTTTCAGATTAACACTTACGACTATCTTATATCTATCTTATTTTATAATTGAGTTGTTCCTTTAAGTCTTATAGGCACTGTGAACACACCAATTCCACATCTGCTATACACATAGAAAGTTTGCCTGCGTGTCATAATATGCATCAGGCAGTAGCTCAATAATGAAGAGTTTTCTGAATCTCTGAAATCAAACACATTGATTTCAACCCTTAATATTGCTACTTATAGTTGGTAGAGTTGTTAAACAATAAGAACATTTCTAAAAATTTCTTTAACTTTAAAATACTGATGATAATATTGTCTACATCTATTACTTGACATTTTTGAGTAGAGAAAAGGGAAAAAAAGAATAATTTGGAGAATTTATTGCACAAAGACAGTTGAAGCTCTACAGTATAATTTCACCATAGATAAATATTTGAGTATTACTGAACAAATATAAGTGGTTGGGGAAAATATGACAACTTTACTTTTTGTTTTGTTTTGTTTTGTTTTTTGGGGCCACACCCATTTGATGCTCAGGGGTTACTCCTGGCTAAGCGCTCAGAAATTGCCCCTGGCTTGGGGGAACCATATGGGACGCTGGGGGATCGAACTGTGGTCCTTCCTTGGCTAGCGCCTGCAAGGCAGACACCTTACCTCTAGCGCCACCTCACCGGCCCCAACTTTACTTTTTTTGTAGCATTGAGAGAATGAATGATTAATGTTACAAGACATAATTGATCAAGACAGTATTGGGAGAGATGCTGGCTATTAGGAGTGTGTTATTTAGATTCAAAAGTTGAAATATGTAATAGATATATGGACATCTATATTTATTTAAGTGCTACTTACAATAGTCAAAATCTGGAATTGATACAAATGCCTCCAAATCAATAAGTGGTTAATAAATTATTATGATGAATACTATTCAGCTACAAGTAAAAATAAAATGCAATGACATAAATAGAACTGGAGGGTGTCATGCTAAGCTAAGAAAGAGAAAGGCATATAGCAAATGACCTCATCTAGAAACAAAACCAGGGAATATACGGTGTTCAATGAAAACATACCCTTATACCAACATCATACCAACATATCTGAATTCTATTTACAATAGTAAGACTCTGGAAACAGCCTTGATGCCCCTCAATAGATGAATGGCTAAAGAAACTGTGGTACATAACACAATGGAATATTAAGCAGCTGTCAAAAGAAAATAAAGCCATGAATTTTTCCTATATATGGATAGACATTGGAACTATCATGCTGAGTGAAATAGGTCAGAGGGAGAGAGATAGAGACAGAAAAGTCTCACTCATCTGTGGAATTTAAGAAAATTAAAGACATTACTGTCATAATACCCAGAGACTATAGAGATGAGTCTTAGAAGGACTGGCCCATGACATGAAGCTTACCACAAAGGGTGGTGAATGCAGTTAGAGAAATAACTACACTGACAACTATCATGACAATGGTAGTGAGTGAGAAGAATAAGATGCCTGTCTTGAATACAGGCAGGGGCTGGGGGAGGATGGAGATAGGAGTATTGGTGGTGGGAAGGTTGTATTGTTTAGGAGGGTGTCCTTTTTTTATGACTAAAACTGAACTACAAACATGTTTGTAATCATGGTACTAAGTAAAGATATTATTAAAAATTGTAATTTTATAAGAATAAAGAAAATATATAATAGTTTTCTAAATATTTTAATAAGTAGAATTAGTGGTATAAAATTAATTAGTTTTAAGTGTTGTATAGATGTTTTCCTAATTTTTGTAGTAGCATCATTTGGAATCTATGTCTTTAAGGATAAATCTTGGAGCTTCGTGATAGTACATACAATATGGTGCTTTCTTTGTAAGTGGCCATATCTATCTCAATTTCTGGCATTCCATATAGTTTTCTAGGCCTTGTCAAAACTTATACCTGGGCAGATAACCAGGAGTAATCCCTGACCACTTTGTGTTGCCCCCAAACAAAAGCAAACAAAATGAGACTAACCCTCTAAGTAGCAAGTTCTATGAACAAATTTTCTTTTTATGTCTTTTGCAATTTCTGTTTGTTAATGAAGAGCCTTTTGTGAGTTTATACCTACTCTTTCACATTCTTGTACCTAGATTTAAAACTCAAGACCAAAGAGATAGCTCAATGAACTGGAATGTGTGGTTTGCATGTGGAGGTTCAAGTTCAATTGCTGGCAGCACAGGCTTCCCTGCGTACTCCCAGAGTGGTACTCACACATAATGTTCCTGAGAATGGGTAGGTTCTAGACCTCCATACTGTATGATGTCATTATGTTGCCATAATCATAATCAATATATCACTGAAAAGAATTTTTATGGGAAATGGCTTGGTGGAACCTAAAATACATAAGCAACAAAAGAACCTTGATCAATTTAAAAACATTTTTTAAACTTGAAACACTGTGGTGTACAAAATTGTTAATAATGACAATTGTTTTGGGCATTTAATATTCCAATACCAATATCACCACCAGTGTAACTCTCTCTCCACCTACAGCCCATATTCCCAAGTTCCCACGTCTGTTAATTGGAAGCATAAAATTATTTTATATTGATTGTGACAACAGAATAGAAAGAAGAATCATAAAAATAAATAATTCAGCAATATCAACTTTGTAAAAATTATTATATTTCACAATTTGATTATTAAAGTCATTAGGATTTACTGAGCTGTCTGTTGCTAGTTGAACCTTCTGTGCTATTGTTTTTGCTTGAGTTTAGCTGACTTCTGTGCTACTTTCCCATCTAATTTGCTGTGCATCTACTGGAATTTTAGTATTGTGGAATTTGGAGGTGCCAATATGTGGCTGTATCCTTCAGAATATCCAGTATCTGTAAACCTGAGAATATTCTTGTCCAGTCCTCATTCAGAAAAATCCCCAGAGTTTTAGCCCAAAGACCTCTGTACCTGTGACTTTTTTCAGTTTGTGATTTCTCTTGAGATTACTTGTAAATCTGTGAAGCCAGGCCATTTATTTGGCAGTGCCTGTGAGATGTGAAGCTCCCAGCAGTATTGGGGTGAGGGTGTAGTGAGGAGAGGCTACTAGCCGCCATTCTGTGTGGGTGCAGCTATCAGGTCTTTGGTGGGAAAGGGACTTGACTTGCTCCTTTCTGAGATGGACCCACAGTTTTCAATTCAAAGACCCTTGTACCTATGAGTTTTCTTGTCTTGACATCTCTTCTGAGATTAATCATGAAACTGTAAAATTAAAAACTTTTGTTTATCAGAGGACATAAAAATCATTGTACAGAATGGAATTTTTGCCAGTCAGGTATCTGGCAAGGGCCTAATATTCATAGTAGATAAAGAGCTATTACAATTTGACAGCAACAGCTAAAATCATATAACCATATACTCATAAAACAAACTTAAAATGAACAAAGGATGTGGTTAAATATTCTTTACAGAAAATATGCTTAACATCAATATTCAATAAATAAATGTGAATAAAAAGTTTGGTTTTAGCCTTTTTTTTCCCTTCAAAAACATAACTTGAATCATCTTGCTCTGCCTCATAAATTGAGAGGAAAAAATGGATGGTACCAAGACCAAACAGTCATATGAACATTTAGTAGAAATTAAAAAAAATGATCAGACTTAAACACCAAATCCAAAACCAATGACAACAGAATCGATACCCAGTCTACAACAAGCTTGACATAGAAGGGACCACATATACTAGCAGCCCGGGGGGCAACGGAGGGGATATGGGATGCATGCTGGGAATAGGGGTGGATGGAGGACAACACTGGTGGTGGGAATGCCCCTGATTCAATGTATCTATGTACCTAAAATATTACTGTAAAATTGTAATTCACTTTGGGAAAAATAAAAATAATTTTAAAAAACATAGGAGAGCTCTTCATTTATTAAGAGAGCTCTTAAATTTATTAAGTATCAATAGTAACAGTAATAAAAATAATATGATGAAAAGGTGTGACAATATGAAAAAATAAACCCTTCATGCTTCCAGTAGAAATGTAAAATATTGTAGTTATCAGTTAAAATATTTTGGCATTTATTCAATAAGTCAAAAATTGTACTGATTAAATTCCTTAACATCCATGGCTATAAATATAACCCAAAGAACTAATGATAGGAATGCAAACAAAATATTACTCATAAATTTTATGTAGCTTCAGTAAAAATAGCAAAAAATGGTTGAAACAAGTCAAATATTCAAAACTTAATAAATGAATGAGTAAAATGAGAAAATTAACAATACTAAAATACTTCTCAATCACAAAATATGAATGAAGTGCTATTGAATACCTCAAAATGGGAAACATTAAAAAAAAACTATGCTGGGTGAGGAAGACAGAAATGAGGGATTACATATGGCACAAATCTATTTATCTGAAATATCCCACACATGCTAATTCAGAGAAACAACACAGAATTCACAGAAACAACTCAGCTGTCAGGGATTGTAGAAAGGGTGGAGAGAAGGGAAAAGGTTTGCTCAGTAAGAAATGATGTTTCTTTTGGCATGATGAAATGTTTTATACTGGATAGGATAGTTAGTTGTACATCATCGTGCAAAATGTCACTAAATTGTTCACATGAAAATAAATAATTTTGTCTTATAAAATTTTGAACCTTGAGTCTCTATGGGATCAGTGCATCTGGGAATCTTGTGTTTCCAGCATCAGCCACCTGTGTGAATGTAAATTTCCAACCTGCTGCCATAGTATAGCTTGGCCTGAGATTTTCTTCTTCAGTACATTTCCTCTCATGTTTATCTATTTTGGTATGTTTAATAATTTCTAATCCAGTGAGGCTCCCCTTTCTATGAGTCATAAATTTAACTTTGTAAAGTATAATTTCAGGAATGCTAGGGGCTTCTGTTTTCTAAAAGAATCTGTAGCTTATGATTGTTTCCTTTCTGTATTGAATAAAAAACTCATAAATGTTATCATTAAGTGACTTCATCTCTTTTAGCTCAATCTCTGTCTCAGAATATGATTTTTCACAGTATTTGCTTCTAAATTAAAATGACTTAGCTTCCTTTTTATAATATATTTAGGAGAATTTTTGCTTTTGTTTTGTTTCATTATTCCCACACTGCTAAAAGATGTTATGTTTGTTATGATTCAATGGCCTGATTGGCCAGCTTTCTGAATGATTTTTTTTAAGAGACATTTTAAAATCACTTACCTGTAGTGATGAAATATTTGATGCTTTGAATTATCAAGAAACAAGCCGAGCTTAATATTACATCCATATTTCTAAGACATGTCACAATTTTGCATTTATTGAAACTCCCAAGTTGAAAGTAAGTAGAGACCCATGCCTCTCTTATTACAGCTCTCTGATATCATTTGTGGGGGTTTCTAATATCCCAAATTTTCAAAAAGTTATTTTTGGTGACACCATTAACCTTTTAGAATGTAGTTCTGTTTGTAATCTTGCAGCTGCTTATTTGGGATTACTTTCAGCAATTTTACAGTTCTTTTTATTAGGGGGGAGGGGTTTAGGGTCACACCCAGTGATTCTCAGGGGTTACTCCTGGCTATGCACTCAGAAATCACTCTGGCTTGGGGATCATGTGGGATGCTGGGGGATCAAACCATGGTCCTTCCTAGGTCAGCACATGCAAGACAAATTGCATCACAACTCTGGCCCCTTCACAGTTCTTTTTGTAAAAGGTATTAGATGACACAGTGCATAGAAAATTCTGGCTAAAATTGAAGCATGTTAGCAATGATTCTTGTATAAAGGAACACATTTTGCAGTGAGGTCCCTACCTGACTGTTGTTGAACATGTTTCAATGTGAGTCCCCCCCACCAACATTGAACCCTGGATAAATCAGGAGAAAGACATCTGGACTCAGGCTTATCTCTAGTGACCTCCATACTTCCTAATTATATAAATCAAGAAATCTTAAAACAGAACCATAGTCTACATCTTATCATGGCAGCACGGAAGTAATAATAGCATTGTTCAGAGAATAGGCTCAATAATATTACTTCTGTGTTTTTGGTTATATACTTTTGTTTGCCCCCTGGGCTTTCTGAAGATGTAGACATAGGGCTATCTGGCATGCAGCTACTTTGCCTTTCTATATCCATAGCACCTGTCACTAGTTAACCCCATTAATTTTCCACTAAGCCCAGATCAGAACTTTAAACACATCCTAGACTGCACTATTAACTCTGAGAGATAACCTGCTCACCATTTAATTCTGGAAATTTAGTCTGATACTATTACTACCCTCAAGGAAGGAGGGGGCCTAAGGCAGTTGGGAAGGACCAAGAATGATGGATGTTCCCAGGAGCATCTGCTAAGCCATTTCCTGTCATGAGCATTCATTCTTCATTACCCCAGCATGATGATTTGCAGGAACATAAAATGAGCTAATTTTGGAAATTTGTCAATGCAAAATCTCAAATAATAAAATATCCAGATTTATACCAGAGCTTCTGTAAAAATGACACTAAAATTTATCAGTATGCTGTATGGGGGCAAAGGGTGGATAGTGCAGAAAATGTCAGCTGGCAGTATTCTTTATGTGGGGAGAAATCGCTTTGCATTTGTTATTTCAGTGATGAGAAGATTGATAAACCCTCAGTAAAAGAAACATAGTAAGGAAAGATTTATTAATTGATGCACATCTTACTTTTATAGAATTCTATTCTGAGTCACAGTATCTGCATTTGACCTTTGATTAGGAAAAATGTTATCCAAGGTAAAAATAGGATGCTTTAAGGGGTGAAATGAATGTGAAGGATAAGTGATGAGTCTCCGGGGACCCAATGGTTGGTGGAACATGGCCCTAAATATTGGCCTTCCTCTAATTACTTTCATTCTAGCCTCCTCTAATTCCAGCTCTGCCACCTTCACTTGGTTTCATCAGGCCTGATATATAAGTGGGAACATTTGTGGGAAGTGCTGACAGTTCTTTGAAAGGTTGGTCAGACATAGGTTTTAGTCCCATTTGTAGTTCTTTCTCATGTCCTTTCCTTGGGTCTCCTTATCTGCATTGACCCACTGTTACAGAGAAATGAGTAGGTGATTATAACCCTAAGTTAAAGGTCCTCAAACTTTTTAAACAGGGTGCTAGTTCACTGTCCCTTTGACTATAGTTAAAAAAAAACTATGAACAAATCCCTATGCACACTGCACATATCTTACTTTCAAGGAAACAAAAAACAAACAAAAGGAGAACAAACACAATATTGAAAATATTGAAAATAAAGAACTGGTCCCTGAGTCTTCTTGGAGTGATTTCTGAGTGCAGAGCTAGGAGTAACCGAAGTGCAACCAAATGTGGCCCAAATACCAAAACAAATAAACAAATAAAATGAAGAACAAGTAAATTTAAATCAACAAACTTACCAGTTTGTTACAAACTTACCAGTGTTTCATTGGGAACTATGGACCTGCTTTTGATAGGTCATAGTTGGAGAAACTCTGCTGGAGACTGAGAAGATAAAGTGAAATACAAAGAGAGGAAGGGAGTCAGATACTGCAGTGTACATCCCATACATGCCCATTATGGGCTAAGACAAGTTGACTGCTAAGCAGGAAAGGCTGCTGCAGCAAAAACACCTGGAGGCCAGATAAATATCCTAGGAGGGACCGTAGCATAGCAGTAGGGCATTTGCCTTGCACACACTGATCCAGAATGAACCTTGGTTCAATCCCTGGCATCCCATATGGTCCCACAAGCCAGGATCAATTTCTGAGAGCATAGCCAGAAGCTGTATAACCCTGGGCGTCACAGGGTGTGGCTCCAAAAGAAATGTGTGTGTGTGTGTGTGTGTGTGTGTCCTATGAGGGCTGTGGTTTAAGGACCCTTGCTAAGCCTTTGGTCACACTGGATTGGCTTTTTTCAAACTGAGTCACTTATTATCTGTCTCTAGAATTTGAAATTTGAATTTCCAGTTTCCTCCCCTGGCCCCCTCTGTTTACACTTGTAAAATGTCATATTGGCATTTAGGAGCTATGCCTCTGTCACCAGGTGGACTCAATTACTTAAAAATAAAAAAGCATTAGAGAAATACAATAGCAGGTAAGCTGCATTGCATGTAGTGAACCAGGATTTTATTCCTAGTATTCCATATGATCCCAGAGATTCACCAAAAGTGATCCCAGAGTATGCTGAATCAGATATAAACCTTGAGCTTGGTGGAACCCTAAACCCATTTAAATGCATTAGAAAAAGAAAGGGGTGGAAGAGGGGCTTCGGGAAGTGTAACACAGAATCAGAGACATGTGGGGGGAAGAGAGACTATGTATGTGCATTAGAGAGAAAATTTCATGTGTGTTTCACTCTGGTTTTTACTGCCCACAACCTGTGCTGCTGGGGTGATGAGCATTGTTCTCAATTTCTATAATCCTCCCTGGTGTCAGCACATTCTGGACATGCAGGCCTCCTTCTGGTTCTTTATTTCTTTTAATTAATTAATTAATTAATTTTTTACCTTTCTTTTTTTATTTTTAATAATATAATTTTTATTTTAATCATAGTGGCTTACATGTCATTCACAGTAATATTCCAGGTACATATTAATATTGAATCAGGGGAATTCCCACCACCGAATTGTCCTCCCCCCACTTCTACTCCCATCCTACTTCCCATATCCTTCATTCTCACCCCAGGGGATGCTAGAATGAGTTGGTCCCCTCTGTGTCTAGTTTATTATGTAGAGGTCTTATAACTGTTTGGTCTTGGTACCTCCATTACTGCCCCCTCTAATTGGGAGGCGGGACCAGATAGTTCAAGTTATGTGGTTTTGTTTGACGAAGAGAAAAATAATGATAAAAACGGGATTTGGTTCCTATAGCTGTTGTGAAGAACTGTGTCGTTTCTATGTCTGGGGTTTCAGGCTCAAGTCTGGACGGTCGGTGTCTAATCTCCTGGAGTCTAACATAGGTCCACATGACATATTTTCAAGGTGGGAGATTCCCCTGTATTGTAAATAAGTATGAATTCTTATCCTAGTAGATAAGAGCTTGTTTATATACGTGAGTGTGCCTTTGCAGGAAGAAATGGTGCTTCATTATATTGCCGGTGCATTTGGGGGTGAAAAGAGAAGAACAAAAAAAAACAAGTCACACACCCCAAAAAGATAAAAATGAAAATAAAAATATATTTGCTCACATATGTATAGTGAATAATGATTTTAAGTAAAATGAAATAAAAAATAAAGAGGTAGTGTTATACAGGTCTTATACTTATGATGGAAGTATAGGTTTTCCCATTGTCTTTTGAGATTTTTTGTGGGGTGTGGGTTCCCAGGCACCTTTTCATCGCACACCCTGCCCTTCTTGAGCTTGGTAATAAATTTGAGGCAAGGGGGTCTTTGGTAGAGCTCTTGCATTGGGAGTCCCTTTAGGGCTAATTTCCTGTATCCAGCAGCAGTCCACATTAGGAAGAGTTGGTAGGGAGGGCCACACATCATGAGTCAGCAGAGGTGTTGGTTGGTTGTCTTTTCCTGATGGGAACGAGGTGTGGGTCTGAGTGGATGTCCCTTTGCTTGGGTGCTGGGTACTGGTTCGTTGGGGTAGGAGGTCAGTCTTGATGCCTAATAGATTAAGAACTGAGGGTGAAGAGTTTTAATAAGATGGAAAATCTGGATGGGATTGAGGGTGAAGGGATAGTCGGATTCCTAAAAGGGGGAAAGGAGAAAGTATATGAAAGGGGCAGAAACTGGTCCTTTATTTCTATCTTGTGGTCTCTCATTAGCTTCCTCTCCATTGCCTATTAAAAGAAGAAAATTATCCATTTTAGTTTGTGTCATTCTCCATTTGACATATATTAAAATTCTATGATCCATTATAACATTATAAATTATTCGGAAGATTTATTTTTAAATAAAAAATGAAGACATTAAAGACAGATGGCCATCTTGTATTCTTCTCAAGATCCATTAACATTTTATCATCTTAGCCATTGATCACTGTAGTCTCAGTGTCTCATGATTTTTCTCATAATTTTATATCTCACTCAAAATTTTTTCTATATTTTTTTAATTTTTATTTTGATGATAGTGGCTTACATATTGTTGACAATAATATTTTAGGTACATATTTACATAAAATCAGGGGGGATTTCCATCACCAATTTGTCCTCCCTACACCTCCGTTTTTGTCCTACTTCCCATATTCTCTTCCCTCACCCCTAGGACTGCTAGAATATGTTGTTCCCTCTGTATCTAGCCTAATACTTAGTAGTTTTGCACCAGTTTGGTCCTGATGCCTCCCTAATTTTCTATATTTTTATGCATTCTCAGAGATAGAGCTAGCCACTGACAAGGATCCAAAACTTATTTACTGACTCTGGGTGATTTCTGAAAAAATTCTTTTGCAAAATCTGGTATTAGTGAAGAATACAGTTACAAATTTCTTGTTTCAATATATATTTTATTAGAAATATTATGATTTTGGCTTTTGAAGTCTTTTTAGTTACTGCCTACACAGAGCTCAGGATTTGTCATTAATGATAAAGAACATTCTTAGATTTACTTCCCTTCAATTTCTCTTAAATTATTCCCTTATTCCTTTAAATTTCCTTCCCTTCTACACAATACATTAACTTTTATTACTTTAAGTTATAGCTATTAGAAGCCAGAGCTAAAGAATAAAGTTTACTTTCATTTAAGAAAGAGCTTCCTTCCTTCCTTCCTTCCTTCCTTCCTTCCTTCCTTCCTTCCTTCCTTCCTTCCTTCCTTCCTTCCATCCTCCTTCCTTCCATCCTTCTTTCCTTCCTTCCCTTCCCTTTCTTTCCTACCTTTTTTCCTTCTTTCTTTCCTTCCTTCTATTCCTTCCTTCCTTCCTCCTTCCTTCCTTCTTCCTTCCTTCCTTCCTTCCTTCCTTCCTTCCTTCCTTCCTTCCTTCCTTCCTTCCTTCCTTCCTTCCTTCCTTCCTTCCTTCCTTCCTTCCTTCCTTTCTTCCTTCCTTCCGTCCTTCTTTCTTTCCCACCCTCCCTTCTCGCTCCCTTTCTGTTTTGGGGCTCAGGGATTATGGCTCTGAAATCAGAAATTATTCCTGGCAGGCTTGGAAGGCAGTATAGGTCCCAGGTATCAAACCCAGGTCTGCCTTATGCAAGACAAAATGCCCTACATGCTATGCTATTGCTATGGAAAATCAAAAAGAAGAAAAGAGAAAATACTGAAGCATAGATTGCTAACAGATAGACTTATTAAGTAAAAAAAAAAAGAAACAAAAATAAGGGAATTATAGATCAAGAAGACAACAGTAGCCTACATACAGATGGACCAGATTATTCTTTCACAAATTAATATTTTGAAGCTTGAAAAGGTGATTTATTCAGTCAACCATCTTTAAGATAAGGAATAAAGGGTGTGAAACTCAGACCGTTTACCTGCAGAGACAGAATTGTTAATCTCTACATACTGCTTTATTCTTGTCCCTAGCACATTCAGAATATTCTTCACTAAAAACTTTGGTAAAAAAAAAACACTGATAAGAGTTATTTTTAACATTAAAATGTATAGCCAAAATAAAGGAGACAAAGAAAAATAATTATAGTGAAAAAAGTAACAAATGTACTGGAAGCTAATTGATAATAATTAAAAGCTAAGGTCCTACGCCATATTTCTGGTCAGAAAACACCGCTAAGCTAAGTAAAGAGAAAAATAAATTCTAATATGAAGTAATTATTTGTGTTCCTTCAATCGTATCCCAACGTACTATGTTATTTCATGTTTAAGGTCAATAGGCAGTTTGGAGACTTGCAATAGTATAATTTCTATGTGCCATTGAATCTAACAGTCACAACATTAGCATGTGGGATAAAAATGAATTCCCAGAGAAAACCTACACAGTCTTGCAGAGAACATACAAACTACACTGAAAGTGGCTCCAGCAGGAAATAAAATTTTGTTCTCAACACCATTGTAACAAATGAATTCTGTTTTTTTAAAAGAGCAACAAGTATTTGAGAGCTTTCTTTGAGTATATGCTTTGTTTTAACTTAGGTTGCTATAACAAAATATTATAGACTGAATAACTTAAACTAAATTGAACACATTTTAAAAAATGAACACATTTCTCTTAGCTCCAGAACCTGGGAAGATCTGGAGCCAGCTGAATTAGTTTTTCATCTCATGGTTTATTTAGTTGCTCATAATATACTTGTTTCTGGTAGTCCATGTTCCAACAGCTTAATTCCCACCCTCCTCAAGTCTTCTTGCTTGGTAGTCAAGAGATAACTTACTTTATGTTGCTTGTTTATAGCTAATCAGTAATGTAATTATCAAAAAGAGGCAAAAGAGGGGCAGGAGTAGTGGTACTAGATGTAAGGTGTCTGCTTTGCAAGCACTAGCCTAGGAAGGATTGTGTTCTATTTCCCCACCAAGTGACCCATATGGTCCCCCAAGCCAGGAGCGATTTCTGAGTTTATAGCCAGGAGTAACCCCTGAGTGTCAAAGGCTGTGGCTCAAAAAATAATGAAAACAAACAAAAAAAGTGGCAAAAAATTTTGTGAAAATTGTTTTATCTCACAATGTGGTCATTAATCATTGTTTGAAGCTATTACTAAGCTGTTTGTTCCTAGTTGACTATTCTTTGTTAATGGTTCTGTTTTTTAATCTATTTTGACATTTAATTTGGTGTATTCACACTGGGGTATCAGTATTGTAAAGTTTGGAGGAGCTGTGCAGCAACATATGCAAGTTTATACTCCAGGAATCCCAAATTCTGAGGCTGACAGGGTAGTTACTGTGGTACATGTCTGTGGCTGCCAGGGCCTCTGAAAGTATAGGATGGAGAGGAAAGAGGGGATGGCTGCTTGTATTTATTCTGAGAAGACTCTGTAGTTCTTAGACCAAGTACCTGAAGTTTTGTAGTTTGGGTTGGTTCCTCTGCAGAGATTAGTGGTAATGCACTGAAGTTGGACCATTGGTGTGACAGTGATTGTGGATGCAACTGCCATGGCTTTGATGGAATGCAGATTTGGTTTAGCCTTTCTTCCAAGAGTGCCCCAATTTTTAGCTGTGAGACCAGCGAACCTATGATTTTTTGGTACTGCATTTAGATCTTTTGGAGAATATAATGAGTCTATGGAACTGACCTGAATTGTTCTTCCGAAAAACCCTTGGGATTGCAGACAATCATTTTCATACTATATTCTTATACAATAAAGAACAATAAAAGAACTGACAAATTCTTGGATCTTTTATTCTTTTGAAGCCACTATCTATAATCAAGAGGACTCCACCCTTATTGTTTTTAATTAAATCAAATCACATTTCCTATGTCCCACCTCCTAATGCTATCAGTTGAGATTCATTATTTAAGCACTTAAAATTTTGAGGAATAAACAGCCTATTTTGTGTTGAGAAATATTTCCATTATAACTTTCTAACAGTATTTTCAGCATTTTTATTAAAAGCAATATAAAAACAGGGGGTGTTTTTGTTTGTTTTTGAGTTTTTGGTCCACACTTGGTGGCACTATGCAGTTATTCCTGGTTCTGTACTCAGAAGTTGCTTCTGGCAGGGTATACTGGGGATTGAACCCTGGTCTATACAGGGTTGGCTGGCCATTTGGAAGTCAAATGTCCTACTGCTGTGCTATTGTTTTGGCCTTAGGTGGTGGATTTTAATCACACAGCATCAGAAGTTAAAATTACCCATTTTTTATATACAATAATTGATAAGAAACTCAAAGTATTCATCCAAAATGATTATAACCCATGAACAATTAAAACAATAACACTTACATGTTATTTTCAAATGTTTTGTGGCTTTATGTTAATTACTTTGTATATTTCTTTCAAGCAGTGCTCAGACAACTTTAAGGGCTAATTTATTACTACTATATAGAATAAGAAGCTTATTTAAAGAGGTAGAACAAAATGCATAATTCAACTCAATATTAAAATTCCAGTAAAGATTCAAATCCTGGTCTATATGACTCTTTCACTACTTTGTAATGCTTTCAGTACTTTGTAATGCTTCTATCATATTGCACTAAGAATGGAAAGAGATATTTATAAATAAGATAAAAAACTAAGGGCAAATTCCAAAGGAAAACAAGAGCACATTCTATTGGTTTTGGGTATCTTCTATTGAAAAGTGAATTTTAGACACTGTCAAATTGCACTTTATTATTAGGGTAGCAGTAGAGTTTGAGGATTAGGTCAGGCTCCTAAAACAATAAAAATGAAACCAGGATGATTCTGCCTGAGTACAGTAGAACATAACCAACCGAAAAATGTCAATTTATAGCTGTGATGGTATCTTTATGAAACAAATAAATGCACTTTTAGTTACACAGTACATAGAACTGATTCAGAGAATACATTTCTGTCCATAGATACGGGAAAGACCATTCATTCCTTAGGGCTTTAAGCATTATGTTAATCTCTGCATTTTTCCTATGAAGAAATCAAATTTCTACTTGTTCTCTTCACTATCTGGAGATCTGATGCTCATACACTTAATTCGTGTTACTAATTCTTTCTTTCTGCCTCCTGGTTATAAGTTTCTTTTCATGATGTCAATCAAGAATGCTCTCTGGCTTGCATACTTTTTATTGTTGTCTTCCACTGTTTATTTCCTTTATACACAATGTCTGTTTTGTTAGCTCTACAAATCCAAAATCCTCATAATCACAGTTCCCTCATAATTACTATTGACATTTACAAATATGAAGGACAATGGGCCCACCAGTGCATTGCCTTCAAGAATGATCCCCAAAACAAACCCAACAATTTTTGTAGCTTTGTGAATGCCAGGGGCTCTCACTGCTTCAAATTTCACAAGTGAGAGTTTCTGTGTGACTACTGGGTTTTGATATCTAGGACCAACCTTTCTCTTAGTGTCCAATTTAGGGAATATTGATTCTGGCAATTTTTGAACAATTAAGCCAGTCATTTTCATATATGCACAGATTAATCCAAAAGTTGATTTAACAGAAATGTTAGTGTAACAGTGAGCTTCCTTCCCACCAAATTTAACAACAGCATCAAGAATCAGGGACCAAAAAGAGGAACTGTGTGAGACTTTTGTTAGGTTGTCTTAATTAAAATGTGAATTTTCTCTTAAACCCCTGAAACTATCGTTCAGATTCTTCTAGCTCACCATTCTCCAATTATAGACATAGAGTTGCTTTACTATTGGTTTATTTTCATTACACTACAAATTTGCTAACTACAGAAGACTGACTTTGATAGCCATGAGTGGGCAGAACTTATTCTTTTTTTTTTCAATTTTTTATTTAAACAACTTTATTACATACATGATTGTGTTTGGGTTTCAGTCATGTAAAGAACACCACCCATCACCAGTGCAACATTCCCATCACCAATGTCCCAAATCTCCCTCCTCCCCACCCAACCCCCACATGTACTCTAGACAGGCTTTCTATTTCCCTCGTTCATTCTCATTATTAGGACAGTTGAAAACGTAGTTATTTCTCTAACTAAACGCATCCCTGTTTGTGGTGAGCTTCATGAGGTGAGCTGGAACTTCCAGCTCTTTTCTCTTTTGTGTCTGAAACTTATTATTGCAAGAAATTCTTTCATTTTTCTAAAAACCCACAGATGAGTGAGACCATTCTGCATGTTTCTCTCTCTCTCTCTGACTTATTTCACGCACCATAATAGATTCCATGTACATTCATGTATAGAAAAATTTCATGAATTCATCTTTCCTGACAGCTGCATAATATTCCATTGTGTGTATGTACCGCAGTTTCTTTAGCCATTCATCAGTTGAATGGTATCTTGGCTGTTTCCAGAGTCTTGCTATGGTAAATAGTGCTGCTGCAATGAATATAGGTGTAAGGAAGGAATTTTTGTATTGTGTTTTTGTGTTCCTAGGGTATATTCCTAAGAATGGTATAGCTGGGTTGTATGGGAGCTCGATTTCCAGTTTTTGGAGGAATCTCCACATTGCTTTCCATAAAGGTTGAACTAGATGGCATTCCCACGAGCAGTGGATAAGAGTTTCTTTCTCTCCACATCCCCGCCAACACTGTTTGTTCTCATTCTTTGTGATGTGTGCCAATCTCTGGGGTGTGAGGTGGTACCCCATAGTTGTTTTGATTTTCATCTCCCTGATGATTAGTGATGTGGAACATTTTTTCATGTCTTTTGGCCATTTGTATATCTTAGTTGTGAAAGTGTTTGTCCATTTCTTCCCATTTTTTGATGGGATTAGATGCTTTTTTCTTGTAAATTACTGTCAGTGCCTATGTATATTTTGGAGATTAGCCCCTTGTCTGATAGGTATTGGGTGAATAGTTTCTCCTACTCAGTTGGGGGATCTTGTATCCTGGGCGCTATTTCTTTTGAGGTGCAGAACATTCTCAGCTTAATATATTTCCATCTGTTAATCTCGGCTTTCACTTGCTTGGAGAAAGCAGTTTCCTCTCTGAAGATGCCTTTAGTCTCAATGTCCTGGAGTGTTTTACCTATATGTTGTTCTATATATCTTATGGTTTCGGGTCTGATATCAAGGTCTTTAATCCATTTGGATTTAACCTTCATACATGGGGGTCTAAATTCAATTTTTTGCAAGTGGCTAACCAGTTGTGACATTTAAATTTTACCTTCGTATTTGATGTTAACTGGGGGTCTATGTTCACTTTTTTGCAAGTGGCTAACCAGTACTGCCAGTACCAATTGTTGAAGAGGCTTTCTTTGCTCCATTTAGGATTTCTTGCTTCTTTATCAAAAATTAGGTAATTGTATGTCTGGGGAACATTCTCTGAGTATTCAAGCCTATTCCAATGATCTGAGGGCCTGTCTTTATTCCAATACCATGCTGTTTTGATAACTATTGCTTTGTAGTACAGTTTAAAGTTGGGGAAAGTAATTCCTCCCATATTCTTTTTCCCAAAGATTGCTTTAGCTATTCTAGGGTGCTTATTGTTCCAAATGAATTTCAAAAGTGCCTGATCCACTTCTTTGAAGAATGTCATGGGTATCTTTAGAGGGATTGCATTAAATCTGTACAATGCTTTGGGGAGTACTGCCATTTTAATGATGTTAACCCTGCCAATCCATGAGTAGGGTATGTGCTTCCATTTCTGTGTGTCCTCTCTTATTCCTTGGAGCAGAGTTTTATAGTTTTCCTTGTATAGGTCCTTCACATTTCTAGTCAAGTTGATTCCAAGATATTTGACTTAGTGTGGCACTATTGTGAATGGGGTTGTTTTCTTAATGTCCATTTCTTCCTTATTTCTATTGGTGTATATAAAGGCCATTGATTTTTCTGTGTTAATTTTGTAGCCTGCCATCTTGCTATATGAGTCTAATGTTTCTAGAAGCTTTTTTGTAGAGACATTAGGGTTTTCTAGGTGCAAGGAGCATCCCTAAGACTTATCACAGACTTGTCACAAGAAACTCTCAAGGCCAGAAGACAGTGGTGGGATATTGTGACAGAACTGAATGAAATGAATGCCTCACAGAGAATACTGCACCCAGCCCGACTCACGTTCAAGTTTGAAGGAAGAATACATAGCTTCATGGATAAACAACAGCTCAGAAACTTCGCAAATGATAAACCAGCCTTAAAGGAAATACTGACAGGTCTACTCTTAGACAAGATATACCAACAAACACAGCAAACTTATCTACAAAGATGACATTAAATCCTATGACAGTCATCTTCCTCAATGTCAATGGACTAACTTCACCAATTAAAAGACACAGAATGGCAAAATGGGTCAAAAAGATGAATCCAACCTTCTTCTGCCTACAAGAAACACACCTGAATAGTCAGAACAAACATAAACTCAAAATCAAAGGCTGGAGAAAAATCATCCAAGCAAACAGCACCTTCAAAAAACTGGGGTGGCCATATTAATATCTGATGACACCAACTTTATACTCAGAAAAGTGGTAAGGGACAAAGATGGACACTATGTACTAATCAAGGAATATGTGCAACAGGAAAAAATCAGACTATTAAACATATATGCACCCAATGAGAGACCAGCAAATTATCTAATACAATTACTGACAAATCTGAAAGAAGAAATCAATAATAATACAATAATTGTGAGAGACCTCAACATGGCCCTATCAACACTTGATAAGCCAACCAGATTGAAACCCAACAAAAACATATTAGCCCTGAAAAGAGTTATGGAAGAAAGAGGACTAGTAGATATATATACAGGACACTCCATACCAAAAAACCTGTATATACATCTTTTCCGATGTACATGGGCCATTCTCCAGAATAGACTACATGCTGACACATAAAACATACCTCCATAAAATCAAGAGGATGGAAATCTTGCAGGCTACCTTTGCTGACCACAAGGCTCTGAAATTAGATGTGAACTACAAAACCACACAGAAGAAAAACTTTAACAATTGGAAATTACACAGCCTGCTACTGAACAACCAGTGGGTCTGAGATGAAATAAAAATTGAAATCAAAACTTTCCTGGAAACAAATGATAATAAAGACACAAACTGCCAGAATCTATGGGACACAGTAAAAGCGGTCCTGAGAGGAAAATTTATAGCTCTACAAGCACACATCATGAAGGAAGGAGCATACCTGAATAACTTAATGACGCAGCTCAAAAAATTAGAAAATGACCAACAAAAGGAACCAAAAATAAGGAGACAGAAGGAAATAACTAAGCTGAAAGCAGAAATCAATGAAGAGAAAAACCAAAAAAAAAATTTTGAAAGATCAACGAAAGCAGAAGTTGGTTCTTTAAAAACATAAACAAGATTGATAGACCATTGGCAAAACTCACAAAGAAAGAGAGAAATCAGATAACCCGTATTAGAAATGAAAAGGGGGAGATCATGACAAATATTTCAGAGATCCAAAGGGTAATCAGAGACAACTTTGAGAAACTTTATGCTACTAAACATGAGAACCTAGAAGAAACGGAAAAAATCTTGGACACCTATAACCTTCCAAATTTAAGTAAGGAGGATGTAGCATATCTAAACACCCCCATCACTACTGAGGAAATTGAAACTGTAATCAAACATCTGCCCAAAAAAAAGGCCAGGACCAGATGGATTTCCTAATGAACTTTTTCAAATCTTTCAAGGGGAGCTACTACCAATCCTAGCCAAGGTGTTCCATGAAATTGAAAAACCGGGAACATTCCCAAACAGCTTTTATGAAGCCAACATCACCTTGATACCAAAACCAGAGACGCTGCCTAAAGAGAAAATTACAGACCAATTTCCTGATGAACGCTGATGCAAAAATCTTCAACAAAATCCTGGCAAATAGGATCCAATGCATCATCAAGAAGATCATACACTACAACCAAGTAGGTTTCATCCCAGGAATGCAAGGAATGCAATGGTTTAACATCTGTAAATCTATCAACATTATACACAACATCAACAAGAAGAAATATAAAAATCACATGATCATATCAATAGATGCAGAGAAAGCATTTGATAAGGTCCAACACCCATTCTTGATAAAAACTCTCAGCAAGATGAGAATGGAAGGAACCTTTCTCAATCTAGTTAAAGCCATCTACCACAAGCCAACGGCAAATATTACCCTCAATGAGAAAAACTAAAAGCCTTTCCTCTAAATTCTGGTACAAGACTAGGCTGTCTGCTCTCACCAATCCTCTTCAACATAGTACTGGAAGTTCTTGCTATAGCAATCAGGCAAGAAAAAAGATATAAAGGGAATCCAGATAGGAAAGGAATAAGTCAAGCTCTCATTGTTTGTAGAAGACATGATACTCTACTTAGAAAACCCTAGAGACTCTACCAAAAAGCTTCTAGAAACAATAGACACATATAGTAAGGTGGCAGGCTACAAAATTAACACACTGAAATCAATGGCCTTTTTATACACCAATAATGATAAGGAAGAGAAGGAAGTCAAGAAGGCAATCCTATTCACAATGGTGCCTCACAAACTCAAATATCTTGGAGTCAACTTGACCAAAGATGTGAAGAACCTATACAAAGAAAACTATAAAGCCCTGCTCCAAGAAATAAGAGAGGACACACAGAAATGAAAACACATACCTAGCTCATGTATTGGCAGGATTAACAATATTAAAATGGCAATACTCCCCAAAGCATTATACAGATTTAATGCGATCCCCTTAAAAATACCCATGACTTTCTTCAAAGAAGTGGATCAAACACTTATGAAGTTCATCTGAAACAATAAATACCCTCGAATAGCTAAAGCACTCCTAGGAAAAAGGAAAATGGGAGGCATTACTTTCCCCAACTTTAAAATGCAATAGTTATCAAAACAGCATGGTATTGGAATAAAGACAGACCCTCAGATCAGTGGAATAGGCTTGAGTTCTCAGACATTGTCCCCAGACATACAATTACCTAATTTTTGAAAAAGGAGCAACAAATATTAAGTGGAGCAGGGAAAACCTCTTCAACAAGTGGTACTGGCACAACTGGTTAGCCACTTTCAAAAAAGTGAACATAGACCCCCCCAGTTAACATCAAGTACGAAGGTGAAATTTAAATGGATTAAAGACCTTGATATCAGACCTGATATCATAAGTTATATAGAACAACATGTCGTTTAAACGCTCCATAACATTGAGACTAAAGGCATCTTCAAGGAGGAAAGTGCACTTTCCAAACAAGTGGAAGCAGAGATCAACAGATGGGAATACATTAAACTGAGAAGCTTCTGCACCTCAAAAGAAATAGTGCCCAGGATACAAGAGTCACCCAGCGAGTGGGAGAAACTATTCACCCAATCCCCATCAGATAAGGGGCTAATATCCAAAATATACAGGGCACTGACAGAACTTTACAAGGAAAAAATTCTAATCCCATCAAAAAATGGGGAGAAGAAATGAACAGACACTTCAATAAAAAAAAATACAAGTGGCCAAAAGGCACATGAAAAAATGCTCCTCATCACTAATCATCAGGAGATGCAAATCAAAACAACGATGAGATACCACCTCACACCACAGAGGTTGGCGCACATCACAAAGAATGAGAACAATCAGTGCTTGCGGGGATGTGGAGAGAAAGGAACTCTTATCCACTACTGGTGGGAATGTTGTCTAGTTCAACCTCTATGGAAAGCGATATGGAGATTCCTCCAAAATCTGGAAATTGAGCTCCCATTTGACCCAGCTATTCCACTCCTAGGGATATACCGTAAGAACACAAGAATACAATACAAAAACCCCTTCCTCACACCTATATTTATTGCAGCAAGATGCGGTTCAACAGACGATTTGCTAAAGAAACTATGGTACATATACACAATGAAATATTATGCAGTTGTCAGGAGATATGAAGTCATGAAATTTTTCTATACATGGATGTACATGGAATCTATCATGCTGAATGTAATAAGTCAGAGGGAGAGAAAGCCACAGAATAGTCTCACTCAAGTATGGGTTTTAAGAAAAATAAAAGTCATTTTTGTAACAATCCTCAGAGACAATGAGAGGAGGGCTGGAACACCAGCTCACTTCATGAAGCTCACCACAAAGAGTAGTGAGTGCAGCTATAGAAATCACTACACAGAGAACTACCATAATCATGTGAATGAATGAGGGGAACTGGAAAGCCTGTCTTGAGTACAGATGTGGGTGGGGTGGGATGGAGGGAAATTTGGGACACTGGTGGTGGGAATGTTGCACTGGTGAAGGGGTTGTTCTTTACATGACTGAAACCTAATCACAATAATTTATGTAATCAAGATGTTTAAATAAACAAATAACATGGGGGGAACCTAAAAAAAAAGAGATACTAACTTTCTCCACCCTTAAAGAATATTTTCATGGCAACAACTACAGGCTCTGGACATGCTCATTATCGAACCCTAAGGTCTTTTAATCATGGCAGGATTTGTTGTGCTCAGTTGTGACTGACAAAAATCATTCCTATCTGTATAATTTTATCTTAAAGGTAAAAATATGGAAAGGGTTAAAAGATAGTTGCCAAGATCTGAAGGAAAGGAAAGATGAATAAATATAATACAGAGAATTTTTAGTGCAGTAACATATATTCCTATATATCCACTATACAAATATCTCACTATATTAATCTAAAGTCATAAAACATACTTAGAAATCAAACTCAACTATGTTGTAATCTATGGACTCCATGTGGTTATGGATATCATTGAAAATTTACCGATTGGAACTACTCTAATGGAGTATGTGAGTAATGGGCGAGAGTGCTTGTGTATAGGGCTGGAATAATTTTGCATATTTGAGAAATTTCTCTACCATATATTGGTTTTGAATAAAAAACTACTTTAAAATTATATTAAATTATTATTATTTTAAAAACATCATAATACTCTATGCTTTATTTCAAAGTCCTCCATATTTCTGTTATGATCTAAGGCACTGATGTTCTTGAAACCTTCTGTACCACTTGGGATTCATATTAGTTAGAGTGTATGGGAAAACAGACATTGCACAGAGGAAATAATATACATCTTTACTCAAGCAGACAGAAATAAATGGGGAGCTACTAAAATCTAGCAATTTGAGCACTCAAATATCCATGCCGGTTTAGAGTGATGGTTGAGCAGGTCACTTATCTGCTACATGGCCAGAGGTAAATGGCTGACTTCAAGCTTGCATGTGAAATAGGGTCAATGTTACCTACCCCAGATATTAAGTACTTCATATTATTGACATGGTGATTGGCACATAGTAAGTGTCTTAGTAAATGGTAGTTTTTAGAAAGACAACCAAACCAATTTCACTGAATAAGAGCCAGTGCAGAGCTTAGTGCCTGATCCTACGATTTCAGATGTCTCTCTTGTACAGCCTTTTTATACTTAGAAGCCAATCCTTAAATTCACTGACAGGCAAAACAAGTTTTAACCCACTACTTCCTAACTACCATTCCATTATGCTAATCTGTCTTTCTTACTATTTTGATATACATTAAAAGGAAAAAAGATAGGCTTAGATTTTCTATTCTTGATTTTATATCTGATATTTTACCATCCCCCACAACAACTTTTTGTCATACAGTTCTACAGAACCACAAAATTATACACAAGTATTTTTATCCTACCTGTGTTTAATTAGAAGAATAGATTCATCCCTTCTAAACAAAAAAAAACATCTTGCAACAAGGTTTTACTAGACTGAAGAAGAAATAAAATGTTTTTACTAATAATTTTCAAGTCAAATCAACTTGTTTGAGTGGCTAAGGAAAAAGCAAAATGCCAAATATCTAGAAAATTTTGGTATGAGATTTTTTAGAGCTGTTTACCTAAAGTATATAGGTTATTTTATACATCACCTTGGTAACTTGATGCCATAACATTGTGTTCTGATAAAAGTTTAGAGTGTGAGACATGAGGAACATATTTCTTTGAGATATAAATTCCCAGCTATTTAGAAATGGGAAAATTGTAGTACCACTCGTGCAGAAATTGAGAAAGGTAGATTTTCTCAGAGAAGGAAAGCCTACAGGAGAATCTAAAAGGTCTGATGAAAATATGAAAATACCTTCATGAGTCTCAGGTGGCCTTTGTGATAGCATGCCTTAACTTTTATGCATACAGAAAAATCAAGCAGAGACAATTTTTAGAAATTGCATATGATGGTCTACCAAAAGCCATTCACTGCTTTATCTCCTCTGAAGAGCTCATCCATTCCATGTTCTCCTTTGAATGTGTATTTCTCTATTTCTTTTTTTTCTCATACTTCTGTAAGTAATATTTTACATGAAAGCTCTTTTGTTTCACTAAAACAAAACAAAACAAAAAAAAACAAGAAACACACACACACAAAATAAAACAGAACAAAAAGCATTTAGAGGGCTATTATATTAGATAGATGTATGTTTTATGTAAATATAAAATAAATGGTAACCTTTAATAAGAAATCTCTATTAGACCTTACTATTAAGAATTCTTATAAGAAGGGGCCGAAGCCATGGCACAGCAGGTAGGGCTTTTGCCTTGCACACAGTTAGCCAAGGTTTTATCACCCATATCTCACAAGGTCCCTCAAACTTGCCAGGAGTGATTCCTTTTTTGGGAGTGGGGGAAGTTGTCACACCCAGAAGTGCTCAGGGGTTAGTCCTGGACCTGTGCTCAGAAATCGTTCCTGGCAGGCTCAAGGGACCATATGGGATGCCAGAATTCGAACCACCATCCTTGTGCATGCTAGGTAAACCCCCTACCTCCATGCTATCTCTCCAGCACCGCCAGGAGTGATTTCTGAGCGCAGAGCCAGAGATAACCCTAGAGCTCTGCTGGGAGTGGCCCAAAAAACAGCAACAACAACAAAACCAACAAAATCAGAATTCTAGACAAAATCTTGGAGGCTCCTCCCACTTCTATCCCAGCAAAGCCAGGCAAGAACTTCATAAGCATTTGTTAATTAATTTGCCTTAAACTAATTAAAAGAAGAAAAGGATACTAAAATATATTAGTATAGTATAATTAATATATAATAGTATAATTAGAATATTAATTCTTTAAATTATTATGACTCTAGGAAGCTGGAGAGATAGCATGGAGGTAGGGCATTTGCCTCACATACAGAAGGACATTGATATGGTCCCCTGAGCCTGCCAGGAGTGATTTCTGAGCATAGAGCCAGGAGTAACCCCTGAGTGCTGCTGGGTGTGTCCCAAAAACCAAAAAGAAAAATTATTATGACTCTAAAAATGATTTAATTTTTTCAAAAAAATACTCTTTTTAATTTATAATTCTGTGGAATGTTAGAGTAATTTTATTCATCTCTATGCATGTAGGTGTCACAACCTACACACACACACACACACACACACACACACACAGAGTTCTTTTCTGCACGTGGAGGAAAAACATAATAAGAGATCAACACATGGTCAAAGTCATTGGAACTGAAGATTCTAATGAACTGAATTTATATGAGGAAGTGGGTTGGGAAGCTTTCACTAAGGAAGGGAAGCAGGCTCTCTAGTGATGGGCCTGGTATTGGCATGATGTACATGTAAAAGTGTGCTTAAAAGTAGTGTAAATATGGATCTTCAATAGAATATTTGAAAGATCAAAATAATACAAGTATTTGCTTATATAAGCATATACTAAATTAATAATGTAAAATAATATATTTAATACATAGTAAATGTCAAATTTCTTGGTAAGTTCTTTGAAGAAATGTTTTGCTTTTGTAACTCTCACTATCCTATGAGATAGGGATTCATATTTATTTATTAAGATATTTTAGAGTTTAGGTAACATAGCTTTAAACATTTAACATAGCCTTACAATAGCTTTAAATTTCAAGTCACTGCACTTTTACCACCACCAAAGTGCCTAAGACACTCCAATACAGTTCTTCTGTCTCTTCTAGTCAGCCTCATTTCTCCAATTCTTCCATTGATTAATAATCTTAATTTTATAATTCAAGGTATAGAGTTTCATGGATTTCTATTAATCCATATTGCATATGTAGAATTTGAATCCTGGGTACTTTATTTATTTCATTAGTCATCCAAGATCAAAGTGCTTAAAACCTGAATGTAGATCTATCTAAGGTTCATGCTTTTAAGAGAGCAAATATTTAAGCTATATGAAGATTTTCAAGGACAAAGTTTTAAATTAAGGAGAGCACTGAACAGTGAAAGTGATGAGTTAGTGCTGAAGAGATAGCACAGTGGTAAGACTTTGCCTTGCACACAGGAGACCTGGGACAGACCCAGGTTTGAGTCCCGGCATCCCATATGGTCCCCTAGCCAAAAGCAGTTTCTGAGCCCAGAGTTGGGAGTAACCACTGAGTGCCGGCGGGTGTGGCCCATAATTAAAAAAGAAAAAAAAGAAAAAAATGATAAGTTGATGTGGTAGACTTACAAGCTCTAGAGAAGCTATTTAGGAAGGATAGAAGCATTATTTTTTCTATGATTTTTGTCAGAGGGCATAAATAAAAATAGGAGAATTCCTAATTACTTAGCAAAAATTAGCTGAAAATTGATACAGTTCTATAATTTAGTTCTGCCTGTCTCCTATCCTATTCTAAACATCTATCAAAAGGTATAATTGTTCTTATGCTTAGATGACCAAGTAGCCATTTAATCTAATGAATGAAGATTTTTTCAAATTTGAAATAAACAAAGACACACATACTCAAGAACAGAAACAAATGGAAAATAAGAGAACAATAAGACAATTAAATGAATAAAATAGTTATGAGAATCTAGTAGAGGTTTGTATAATATCACATTGGGGAAATCAATAATAGTATATAGAAATTTCTATATTATTATTATTTTTTTGGTTTTTGGGCCACACCCAGCGGTGCTCAGGGGTTACTCCTGGCTGACTGCTCAGAAATAGCTCCTGGCAGGCACAGGGGACCATATGGGACACCAGGATTCGAACCAACCACCTTTGGTCCTGGATCGGCTGCTTGCAAGGCAAACGCCACTGTGCTATCTCTTCGGGCCCCTCTATATTTTTTCTTGAAACTACATGCTGTCTACAACAATTTCAGCAATATTTTCAATTGAAGAAACTTTAGGTTTTCATTAACATACGTTATTGGGAAACCAACATTATCCAGCCTAATTTCCTTTATCTGAGAAAGAGAATGTCCCAACACTAATAGTTCCCTTTTTAAGCAACTTTACTGGTCCCCATTTGTACCAACATTTCGCTGCCCTCATATGGGCCTATTTTTGTCCTACCTGGGTTTTATTCAGGGTCTGGTATATAGGAATCTATTTGGTTTCTCAGTTACTAAAAATAGTGCACTAGTAAAACAATATTTGTTTATCATAAGAAACAACTATGATATATGTGATAGATGATCGTACATCTTTCTATCCAATATGCCACCTGCAATTGTAGAGTAATTAGACGATCCATCTGCTTCCTGTCATGTGCATCTTAATTTTCTTCACTATCTTTGGTATTTAAGAACAATTGGATTTTTAGTACTAATTGCTCACTAACAAAAAAGTCTATAGAGATATTGATTGGGTTTGCAATACAATTTTGCAAACACTTAATATACTGCTGTTCTTTTTAATACGTTTAAACTTGACTATGATGAACTCACTTCTTATGACTAATTTCCACTTTACAACGATGAGACAATTGAGATTCCTTTTATTTGTATTTTACAGACACTACTGCAATAATATATAATATAATAGAACAATAATGTAATCTATTATTCTTGTACTTATTTGTGAAAAGACAAAAATTTACACTGGTTACAACTCTTTTCTAATATTATTCAGAGTTAAATGTTAAAACAGACAATAACCTTTGGAGCCAATTAGATATAATTGTACCAATTTTCCCCCATGACTTGTTGCAATTATCCCTCCATGAGATAGCATATGTCTTTGTGGAGAATAGCAACTTTTCTTTTTCAAGAGTTTTAGTCTTAACCTTTTCCTGCTCAGTAAACTCTAGCTCTTCTCTAGTCCTGTAGGTCAAAACATTTGTAGCTCTTAGGGAGAGAAGACAATATATTTTAAATATATCATATTAAACTTTATTTTATTGTGTGATTTTGGGGGAAAGATCACACCTAGTTGTACCTGGTTTTGCACTCAGGAGTCACTCTTGGCAATAGTCGGAGTATATATGTAATGCTAAGAATTGAACCTGAGTCAGCTGCATGAAAAGTAAGTGCTTTACCCACTATATTACTGCTCTAGCCCCAAACTTTTTAAATAATAATACAAGAAATTTATTATTGCTACTCAAAATTTAAGACAATAGATTGAAAAACCACTATACTCTTAATATGTGGAGATAATCACCACTAATACTCTAATTTTTACTACCAGACTTAAAAAAGTATGTCTTGTACATTTTAAATAATGAAGACACAATATTGTTTACCTAAGTTTTACCTATTTTTATAATTAAAAGCAGTCAGAAAGAATATATATCTGTCAATAGACATTAATTATGGTTGTCATTTCTATTGACAGTATGTTTCTGCTAGTAAACCTGTCTCTACTGTTAACATCTAAATTATTATGGTATTTTTAGAAATGCTTATCCATGTTACATCTATTTCTGAGTACTTTCTTGAATCCTAGAAAACAGAGATAATCAGCCAGCTATCCTTACCTGTCAAAGGTTTCTGTAGCAACTTTTTCTATTTCTAGAATTTATTTTGTTTTAGGTCAGGGGAAAAAGGGAAACACTTAAGGTTTGGCTCAGGATGATGAATTTCTTCCTGGGGCTCTTTTTCTTGCTTCTTCTTCTGGAGTTGGCACCTTAGTGCCTGGGCTAGTCCCTGAGCAAGCTCACCCTTGTGGTGGGCACCTGGTTCCAGAATGGAAGCCCCTTTCCTCTGTCATTTTCCTCTTCTGCTTTTTTCCACTTAACTCTGCTATTGGTGGGAAGCTTTATATGGTTGTTATCAATGACTCAGGGGAAAATAAATGAAATCTTGAAGCAGATTTTTTTCTCTTATGGAGAAGTCTGAATTTTCTCTTGAACAACTCTCACTCTGTCCCTGCTTCTCTCTCTCTTTCTCTCTCTGTCTTTCTCCCCTTCCCTCCCCCTCTCTACCTCTCCCTCTCTTTCTTTTAAATTCTTAAGATAAGACTATTTTTTAAATAAAGAAAACCTGATAGCAGTACCAGAGAGAACTTTTAGGGATTAAAAAACTTGCAAGTGCCTTGCATCCAGCCAACCTTGGTTACATTCCTAGCACCGCTTAATCCTTTTGTGATGGAATCACTTCCTCTGAGGTTTTATTTACCAATAATTGGCTAGAGAAAAAGATTCTGGGCCCTTTGTGTCAACCACAAAGAACTTTCTATGCTTGCTTTAAAGATGCCTGATATGATATGTTTAACTGAACATTCTTCCTTTATTGACAAGTTCTCATCCTCAGCATCACTTTATTATTATATTCTCCCCTGCCCATTATCTTCCCAAATTATTTGAGTCCAAATTTTTCTATCATTGCACTTCTGGGAAAATTTAACCAAAACAATTTCCTAGTTACAATGCATTTTCTAGATCCCTCTATATATGTCTTATTTTTACAACCAATTGTGACTGTCTCTAACCAACTTTAAGAACAATTTTATAATTTTAATATATACATGTATTTATAGCATTATAAAATATGTGTATACCATCTTCCTTCCTTCCTTCCTTCCTTCCTTCCTTCCTTCCTTCCTTCCTTCCTTCCTTCCTTCCTTCCTTCCTTCCTTCCTTCCTTCCTTCCTTCCTTCCTTCCTTCCTTCCTTCCTTCTATCCTTCCTTCCCTATAGAAATGAAATCTGGCTTTAAATTTTTCTTTATCCCTTTTCTTTACTTTGTTATTATCTCAATAACAGGATGTTGCATGTACATAGTGCTCACATACCAGGCCATGGTGCAGTGAGGGCTGTATAATTTAGCTGCTATGTTTCTATGTCTGCTCACTAGGGTTGGCACTCATTTAGTTGGGTTCATAAACTTTCTGATTATAGCACCACAGTAAACCCCCACATCAGGGACTACTGTAGTGCTCACATTTGTGCTAATAGGGGGATCAATTTATCTTCTTAAATATTAAGCAATAAAAATAGATTTTTGTATGTATTTTTAAAAAATCATAAACTTTGATTTTGATGCTTGTATAACTTTAGTTGTGATGTTGTCATATACCTCATATGTGCAAGATCATACACTCCATTTTTATTCTGGTGGTCCCAGAAAGCATAGCTGCAGGATTCATGCTTAAGACATGTGCATAGCATTTGGAATCAAACTCTGGACCTCACACTTTAAGGCAGATGCATTTTGCCACGGTGTCTTTCCCAAATTCTGTAGTTGTCTTAGGTCCCATTTTATCTCTAGGGAATTTTGGATTACATCCAGATTAAGCCCTTCTCTCCATGAATGCTCTGTTATACAAAATTTAACCCAACTTTTTATTCTTCTATATTAGGATAAATTGCAGGGTGTAGGAGCCCTGGATCTAAAATCATAGAACAACAACAACAAATTGAATTTAAAACTTTGTTTGATTATAGGAACTAAGACATATAATAACTGTGAAAGACAAACAATAGTTTAATTTCTGTGTTAAAAGTTAGAATAAGGGGTCAGAGCAAACAGTGGTAGGCTGTTTGCCTGGCACATGGCTAACCTAGGACAGACTTCAGTTTGATCCCTGGTATCCCATATGGTCCCCCAAAGTCAGTGGCTATTTCTGAGTGCATAGACAGGAGTAACCCCTGAGCATCACCAGGTGTGGCCCAAAAAATGTCAGAATAGGTTCCACTGTAAAACTTGTATAAAACAAGACAATAGATATGACAAATGAGAAGAAATGGTACAACATTTTTATAAAAATTTTATTGAGGCCAATACAAGAATTACAAGTCTTTCATAGTTATATTTAAGGTACATAGTGAAAGTGAATTACTGCAATTTCCAATACCAGTGTTGACCTCCCTCTGCCATAGTTCCAAGTATGTATCCCATACCTCTAACCTTAGCCTGCTGAACTAATAATTTAACGGGTCCTTTTGTGTATAGCTTGTTTTAGTCTGGATCTCTTGATTCTGTTGTTGTTGACTTTGGGTTGGGTATTTAGGTCTGATCAAATTTTATTTCCACTCAATGGTTATGAGACTGCTTTGCCCCTCGTACCATCCACTTTTTTTTTTCAATTTGTAGGAAGACAGAGAAATATAAGGCAGAATAAGATTATTCATGTTCTATAGTTCTGTTTAAAAAAAAAGAAATCAGGTGGGACCCCTGTTTAGAAATTATAAATATAAATTTAAAAGAAGAAAAAAAGAAAAATAAAAAATAAAAGGGCATGGAGTGTGGGGAGACCTCAAGCCGAAGGTCCTCTTTCTAGCTTGGGGGTGTTAGGAGGCCAGGGAGGCTTCCAGCCTGCATAATGATCAATTCTGTGTAATGTTTGTGAAATATGTAGTTCAGAGGACCTTATAATCTGCCAAAGAATAGTTTTCTCAAACACGTTCTTGTTCAAGGTAAACACACATTTAAAAAAATCATTATATCACTTTGACATGGTCATTTGCAGATGCTGCAGTAATAGTGCAGCTGTAGAGAGTTTGCCTTGCACATGGCTGACCCAGGACGGACTTGGCATCCCATAGGGTCCTCCAAGCCAGGAGGGATTTCTGAGAATTTTGCCAGGAGTAACTCCTGAGTGTCACCAGGTTTGGCCCCAAAACAAAAACAAAGCAAAACAAGCAAACAAAAAGAGCATTTTGACGAAGTTTCATGGAATAGCTTTAGTTATGTGATTGAAGAAATGCTTCTTTCACATTAACAGGTGCTTCTAAACATTAAATGCATGTCACTGCCAATTTCTGAGACAAGACTTGGTAATGTTTCAGAGCATACTAGGGTAAAATTTTCTCACAAGATTTTAAGTGAGGTTATATTTTCTTCTTACTCCTGCATTTTTCCTTCTAGCTCCAACTCCTTCAGATTGTGCTTCCCAGTGGCACATTATGAAGAGTTGCCAGATCCAGACAAATTTATTGAGTAAAGATCTAGCATGCATATCTTACCATCCAACAGAGCAGAGATAAGAAACAGCAGTGCCAGTTGTATGAAACCTATGCTATTAGTTGGTAGGTTACTTTTCAGGCCAATGGGAGTTTAATTTTCATAATAGAATGAAAGAAATATATTTCAATCTATTACTGCAATAACGTCACAGAACAATGTGTCCTGAGCAGATTTTCATTCCAGATCCTGACCAGATGAATGATGTGACCTCATGGTTTGGGTTAGGTCTTTGTAGGTAGGCACAGTGCTGCATCCAACCAACTTTAAAGTATTTTTTTCTAGACTATCTGTAGTGTCATGGAAAAATGATTCTGACAGAAAAAATATCACCTGACTTTAACATTTTTTGTTGTTATATTTTGTGTAGAAACACAGTAGTGACAAGATTATTTTTTAAAAAAATTAATTAATTGATTCTGTTCTGTTTTGCTGGGAATTAAACCCAGCACTTTACAGATGCAGTCATGAGCCATGTGCCTGTCCACTGGGCCACATGCCTCACTGGACTGAATTGGTAAGTCATCATTGCTCTTTGCTCTAGCCTGGCTTTTTACTCTTGGGCATATAGGCTTTTCCTGTGAGGCTACTTATCTCATGTTCACATACTGTCATAATAATGTCTTTCTAGCAATTATGATCCTCTTAGATATTTTCCTTGAATAGCAAACATCGTTTTTTTTTGTTTTTGTTTTTGTTTTTGTTTTTTTGGGTCACACCCGGCAATGCTCAGGGGTTACTCCTGGCTCTATGCTCAAAATCGCTCCTGGCAGACTCGGAGGACCATATGGGATGCCTGATTTCGAACCACCGACCTTCTGCATGCAAGGCAAATGCGTTACCTCCATGCTATCTCTCCAGCCCCAATAGCAAACATTTTTAATTAGGATATTCCCTTCCCCTTCTTACTCTTCTTTGCTTCTCAAATTAATCCCTAAAAAATGATAACCATGCTTGTATACTTTGTATTAAGCTAAACAATGTATAAAGGGAGTGAAAATTCAGAACTAAATCTGGGGCAAGCAGACATATTGATTATCTTTGAAGGCTCAATTTTCCAATTTGGTCAGTTGAGACATAGTACCTCTCTTCTGAATAAGGAGCTTTTGGTACATCAAATTCACGATCATTTATTGTTGAATAAATTCTATTGGTTAATGAACAATATGTAAGATGCCACACAATGACTAAAACATTTTCTAAACCTTGAGACTGTTTATAATCTCTTAAAAAGAACCCAGCAATTCATATTATATAAAGTGAGGCATATTATTTAAAAGGTCAAGTGAGAGTTTAAGCTTCTTTAGGAACTGGACAAAATCAGGATTATAGCTGGTTTACCATGGATTTATCTTTTAAGCAGATAGTTGATTCTTGTAGATAATTTAAATTGGGACTATAATTGAGAGCCTGTTGTAAAAGTTGGGATGAAAGGGTTGGCTGACTATTTCTCTGGCCATCTGTATTCATTAATGGATTTTCCTAGGACAGCTGATTACTTAGTGTGAAGGCAGTTTCCAAGAGGGAAAGAAACTGTAATTTACTGAGAAGCAGTTATAAGACCGAACTTTAAACATACGCTTTATCTTATTTAATCAAGTTGAGAACATCATGCAAGATTGAGGTAGCTATTATTATTTTATTGTTTAAAAAAAGGTGAATAGCATTAAACATTTTAAGTAATTCTCTCAAATAGCTCAAATTGTCATGGGTCATCTCAGACTATCTGGAATCAAGATAAAATTTTTCTTTTGTGGGCCTTGAATACTTAGCAGGTAGAGAGTAATATGGAGCAAAGCATTTCTGTGGATAAGGATCTAGGTAAGATGTTTCTTGATAAGGAACAGGAATTCCCAGAACACATATTATAAATAATGGATTTTCTAGGCTTTTTTCAGTGGACTTGAATGAGTCTCCCTTAAGCTAGCACATGGATAATAGGAAGTAAAGGTGGAGTTGCTGAAAAGATTCTGATATGTTTGCATTCTGGGAACATTTCTACTTTTTATTTTTATAATAAAACAAAATCTTCAATAGTTTTAGTAGTATCATCCTTCAAAGCCTGTCTAATTTTGGTTTCAGACCAATTCATTTTAAAACATGCAGTAAAAGGATAAAATTCTTTTTATGCAGTACCTATACTACCTAAAACAAATGAAGCATAGAACCCAATTTAGGGTGTTGCCAAAGAATCCTACACCAAACATGAAATAAATATATTCCATGCACTATATCCTATAGCAATGTGAGGAAAAGGAGCCTTTGAAAAAATTGTTCATCATAATCTTTTTTACCCATTTTCTCTCTTTCTCTTTGTCCTTGAATTTACTTATTATTTTATTTTGGGGGGTCTTTGAGCCAAACTCAGCAGCGCTGACCATTTACTCCTGCTCTATGCTCAGAAATTACTATTGGCAGGCTCAGGAGAGCAAATGGGATGCTGAAGACAAACTTGCTGTGCTCTTGCTCCAGCCCCCAAAATTGTACTTTTTATGTTATATTGGCTGTAAAACACAGTCTTACTAAAAATATGAGAATTGTAAAATAATAGAGAAAAATAAAATAAAACAAAAAACAGAAAGTAGGATCTAAGTAGGAAGCAATTGACAAAACTACAAAGCTCCTGCTTTGTGAAGTTAAAAATCTTATTTTTTAATTCCCAGGCAAACTGGGAAAATATTTTCAGTAAGTATGTCAAAATATTATTATACTTTTATTACAAGAGCTTATAAATTATAAACAATCAAGACCTCAATAAACAACATGATTTAACAATTTCAAATAGGACATAAAATCATAAAATAGGCATATGAAAATTGAATGCATTTTTGATATGCTAATGCAAAAGTCTTAAGGTATCACTTTTATCTAGTAAACTGACCAAACATTTTTTTTAAAAAATGATAATGAAAAAAATGACAATGACTTTTATCAATAAGGACACATTTGGCATTTTTATATTCTTGAGTGTTTATAAACATATTCTATGGAGAAAACGCTATAGAATATTTGGACATATATATACATATGCATATATAATAGACAATTTCTACCTGTTTGCGATTCTTATCACAGCAGTTAACCTCTTGGCAAAATTCTTTATTTCTTTTTCTTACAGCAAAAATGTCTAGAATTGAGACTGGACTGATAGTACCATGGGTAAGCAGTTCCTTTGCATGTGGCTGACCTGGGTTCAAATCTCTAGCATTCCATAAGGTTCCTTGAGACTATCAGGAGTAATTCCTAAGCTCAGAGCCAGTAGTAACTCCTGAGCACCACTGAGTGTACACCCAAACCAAAATAAATAAATAAATAAATAAATAAATAAATAAATAAATAAATCTCAGTAAACAAGTCTAGGATTAGAAATAGTAGAATCTGAGAAAGGAAGACTCAAGGGAGTAAAAGGAAGAAAGTCTTTTCAAATGATGATGCTCATTTTGAGCTTGCTTGTGAATTTCAAGGCCTTTTCAAGAGAATGTAAGAAATACCAGGTTGATATACATATTTGTGAAGATTTAGAGATGTTAAAAAGAATCTAAGCACTATTTTTTTTACTACTCTTACATCACATAATGGGGAGACAAAAGTAAGGCTCCCAAACCTGTCAGTCCTTCAGATTTCTGTTCTCACTGTGAGTGTGGGCTTAGGACCTGTGCTTGAAGGCACACTAACAAGGGAACACATCCCAAGAACCTCAGATGTGACCTTAGATGTATCATTTAACCTCTGTGGACTCCAGTATTTTTAATCTATGAAAGTACATTGTAACAATAATGCCATTTCTACATGGTCCCATTTTGGGGGTTCTAATAATCTTGGCGTTTACACAACTGAAATTTATGTTCTAATTGTCCTGAAAGCTAATGTCAAAGATCAAAATGGGATGGCTTGTTTTCTTCAAGGTCTTTCTCCTTGACTGGCAGGGTGAATCCTTGCTGTGTCTTATACTCAGTAATCATGGGTCTGTGTCGTATGCTATCTCTACTTTTTTAGAAGAACTTTGATCATATTGCATTAGAGTCCTCTCTTAAACTTTATCTGCCTCATTAAAGGCTCCATCTGCAAATACAATGACCTTCTATGATACTAGAGGCAGAATTTCACCACATGTATTCATTTAATCACAATGTAATATGTGGTTAGGTTACCATCTGGCTTCTTAATTGAGTGCTATTTTTTTAATGAACAGAATCATGCATTTCTTCCATAAAACATATTTATTTTCCTTTTATAAGCAAAAAGGTCTTGCTTTTTGGCATATCCCTTAATCTATGTAAATTCTGGATTGAATATAAGTATCTAATGCTAAAAAGCACTTTTTAATTAGCAACTATTAGTTAGGAAAATAATTTACTTAAGGCAGGAAATTTCTAGAAAGTTCCGAATGGTAGTAAATAATAAAGATGGAGAGCTAGAGACTTTACAGAAATGGAAAGGCGCAAGAGATTGCTTTTCTTAATCCACCTTTAGTCAAATCTTCCTTTCCATTGGGAAAACACTAATCATCTACAAAATGGATGAAGTTGAATACCTAAGGAAGAGTTAGTGTCTTGCTCTTAAATATGCTTATCTATGCCTTTCAGTGGCCAAGTATAAATAATATTCTCCTTTTCCCTGCTAATGGATTCTAACTCAGAGAGGCAGTGGGATTATTGTTATTGGCATGTTTCGATTATATCTAGTATTTCAAGTCTCTTCAGTGGTGTACAGTCTCATCCCTTCAATTTCTGCCTTCATTGTCAGCTAATTAGATCAAAAGGAGAGTAATAGTTTTCTGTTTTAAAATATAATCAGTCACAGGAACATAAATTCATTCAGGGTGGATTTAATTCAGGGTGTGTTTAAAAATCACAAATTGTTTAATCTTAGTTTTTATTTCAAATAAAAGTCTCATTTTTTTCTATGTTGTTTTAGGACCTGTTGACTAGTTCACATTCACCTTAGCATTAATTATATAAACTAGTCTGAATCAAGTAAGAATATAATAGGCATAAACTCTGACTTTGAGGAACACTTAGATGTGGGTGATGAGTGATGAGTGCTTCCATGATGGACTCTATTCTGAGGACTTGTCATTGCTTATTAGGTAATATTTTGTTGATAACATTTAATTAGTTACCTGTTGCCTTTATTAAGTGTACTGACATTTGTTCAATTGTTATAATGCCTGATAAAAAGAACTATAACCCTTAATTTTATTCTCAACACACTCCTCGTCAAAGAGCAATTCAGTGTTTAAAGTAGGCACAACCTTGTTCTTATTTATAAAATCAGGTACTTTAAATTACAACTGATGGCTGTGTTTTTCACATCACCATTATCTTTCATTCTAAGGAAAACCTTTCTTTCCACTTAAATAAAGATACATCTTTTAACCTTACAGCTGGCAGCTCTATGATATTAAAAACCAATTGCAATCAGCCTGTGGCTGATAAACTAGATGGGTAAGTCATCTTAAAAGCTGAAGTTCTACATTAAAATTTATCAAAAAAGAGATTTAATATGGGATAGTGGGCAGCAATTTGCTTTTACCCTGTGTGTTATCTGGGTAGCACTGACAAAGGGAAGATTCACTTGGCCCCTCAGAGATGGTTTCTGTACTGAGCTGGGCAGAGGTTACACCCTCTTTGAGCAGGATGTAGAGGACATGGGAGAACAGAACACTTGGAAGGCAATTTCATGCTCAAGGCCTTTGACACAATTATAGAAAAACTGGCTTAGCTAATCAGTAGGTCCTGGAGTTATAGTTTATAAGATAAGCATATGAAAATCCTGATGTTTATGATATTTAAGTTTTTCAATTGTACAGTTTAAGTAGGTAGGTTTAAAGTCCCCTCCTTATTGTCACCTCTCTTTGCTTCTTGGAAACATGTTTTCTTACCTCTAGTTATTTCCATTATCAATCTGACTTTTTCACCCCTGTAGGTGAGATTTTAAGAAGGCAGTTGCATTGAATTAGATTACAATCAAGAGCAAATGTGTTTAACTAAATCACTATCAATCAAGAGCAATTATAGTTAACAAGATAGCATGCCTCTCCCCTCTGCTCTACTTCTACCTTAACATATTATAGATATGGATGAATACATTTATCTTGCTCATCCAGTGGGTATGATTATCTACACTATGATGGTGATGGGATAGAGTGGTGAACAGTGAGCAGTGAAATAAGATAGCATTGACCTCAAAACCACTCTTCTAGGAAGAGTGGTTCTATCTTCTAGAGAGAGAAGGTGCCAGCTAGGTAAAATAGACGATGGAGTCTGAATGCAACTGAAAAGAGTTGATCCCTCTTTTCTTTCATCCTTCTAAAGGTATTTTTTCTTTGGGAAAGAGGAGTCAGAGTTAAGATTATTTTACATGATGAGGAGGAGAATGATGGCAACAACAACAACAATGAGTACGATGACACTCTGGGCTTATTCCTAGCTATGTGCTTAGGGATCACTCCTGACTGTACTTGGGAGACTATATGCAGTGCCAGGGACTGAATTGGGATCTTTGGCATACAATGCAAGTATGTACCATACTATTTCTCTAGTCATCAGATCATTTAAATATTCTTTCTCCTCCCTTTCTTACATCCTATTATATAGCAACAGCATAATTCCTAGATGTTTTCATTCACACTGAAATTTATAAAAATAACTTGAAAGGGATATAATAGAATTACCAACTTTATTTCAGAATGTGATTTTAAATGTAGTTATATATGTTACCATATATTACATAATGTAGATGTAATATATACTGCCATCTCCTCCGAATATTAGCTAACATTTAAGAGTTTAATGTACAATTGATTAATCAATCTGAAAAAAGTATTTTATTGTATGTTTTTAGGAAAATAAAATAGAGTCTTAAAGAGACTTATTTTCTAACCTATGCCCTATCTAACTCAGTTGAGGGTAGTGCAGAGACTGGACTCTGCACCAATCAATCTACATTCTCAACAACACACTCTCTCTTTACACAATAAAATCCCACTGTACCACAATTTATGAAATCTAGAAATCTAGAAAATCTAGAAAATGCAAGCCTTTCAAAAACTCTATTGTTCTTCAATTTCTCATTGCTTTGTGGAATAGAGAGAGAAAATCTGACCAGAGATCTGCTCCAGTGTTACCAACATGTGTTTGGGAATTCTGTTCACCTTTTCCCTAATCCAGTGTTTTTAACCTACATGGGAGGTTACTTTATAGAATTAGATATACACTCAAAGCCAGTTTGCTTACATTATGTAAAGTGCCATCTATTGTATACTACAGATAGCACTATTAGTGTTCTTAAGTATTTAGGATATTTATGATTTATTTTTTAATGTATTTATAAAATATCTGTATTTTTAACTCCTCAATCAGGAATTCTGACTCCCAGAAACCATGTGCTTTTCCTTAAAAGAATTGGAACATGATTCTCAGGCAAACTAAAGGGCCTTTCCACAGAGTGCAAGTTCTCTAGGGGTCTAGCAATCACCAGAAAAGAACACAACAATGTTGTCAGATTTGTCAATGCTTTCTATAGCCCTCAAATAGTTGTTTAACATTTTCATAACCCCAAAATGAAAAATAAATGTTCTAGACTAACAATTTGAACAAACCACTTGACTGTTTTTGTTCCTTTATATCTGTCTCTTCATCTGTCCAATCAGAAAAATGTAACTGTCATAATCTATAAAATTACATATTAAATGAGTCAAAGGACATGTATTTATACCCATTTCCTGTCAGGAATAATGTGTATAATTTAATTTACATTTTTCTGAGGATTGCCCTTCCATGTTACTAGATCTTTCTTCTAATGCATTTTATGTTTCTTACTTCATAAATATTTAGCACGTTAGACTTACTGTTTTCTTAAAATTGTTGTTTCTGTTTACTCCCAAAAGCCAATAAAATTTTTAATAAAAACAGTAAATATTGCATTTCTGCCAATGAAACTGTGGAGAGGTGATAAAGTGATCCAGAAAATATTTCACAATCACTTCCAGATAGGTTTGGAAACAGCCACAGGGACACCCAGATCACAAACTTATGCGGCTCTTTGAGTTAGATCTATTCATTTTTTTTAATTTGGGGATATTCCCTAGTGATTCTTCAAAAGGTGGAGTGAAGCAGACTGGGGCATATCCTCCAGTACCAAAATATTTTTAGTTTTGAGAAATGGTCACAAATAAAATTATTTGGCCTTCAAAGAGGAAGTTCTATCACACACACACACACACACACACACACACACACACACACACACACACACACACACACACACACCAGCAAGACCCAGCACTAAGATGGCACTTAAGAGCAATGCACAAGACACATTCCTTGTCATAGTTCTCTCATTTAGAGCACTGCACAATCCGTGGTGAATTTCCTGGAAAAAATGCCATAAAGAGGCATCATATAGGAAGAAAATTAACCTTTCAGGGTAAATTAACGTTCCAGGGATAACTATTGTTTTTAATAATGTTTCTCTATAGAAATAAAAGTAAAGAGCAGGGTGTTTAGACAAGAAGGAATTTGAAGGGGATTAGAAGAGGGTCATCAAATTTCCTTGAAGCATAAAAAGATTATATGATGATTATATAATGATTATATCATTCTCATCATTATTATTACAATTATTCCTTGGTCCTGAGGCTGTAATGCTGCTCAGACCTTGAGTACTGGGGGCCAGAAAGATTACCCATAATGCTCAGGTGCCTAGGGCTACACCTAGCAAACTTGGGAGCCTTGTGATGTCACATATAAAAGAGAAGTTTGAACTCTAATTGTTGCATTGTATTTATCCATCTCTTGAGAAATGTTTTGCAGATGTGGAAGTTTTCTCTAAACTCACCCTCAGTATTTCCCAGAGCAAAGAGATAGATCAGAATTAGATCAGGCTCCACATACTCCTTAATCCACTCTCTGCCTCATACCTGGATTTCTGCTACAACCTCCCCAGAGGAAACATTCCTAGTCATGAAGAGCTCACTGCCTTTAAGACTGAACGGTTGTTGAATAACTGTGTGTGACTTAAGCATATATTATTAAAGCCTTCTTATTTGGCAGTGGGCACCCCCCAACAAATCAGAGTTACGTGATCTGACCTTCAGGGATCTCAGAATTGGGTGGAAGAGAAAGTGAAACTACAATAACATACTTTACCTTATTGAGCAAATGTAATCAGCACACACCAAAGGACCAATCCATTTCTTTTTTTCTTTTTTAAATAAACACTGTGATTACAAGGTTGTTCGTATTAAATTTTTTTCCGTACAGGTAAACTTGTTCATGATTGTATTACAGTCATAGAATGTTTCCCGCCACCAAAGTACCCAGGTTCCCTCCCACACATCCTCCCCTGTCTGCCTCTGGAGTAGGTACTTTACTTCTCTCTTTCTCTCTCTCTCTCTCTCTCTCTCTCTCTCTCTCTCTCTCTCTCTCTCTCTCTCTCTCTCTCTCTCTCTCTCTCTCTCTCTCTCTCTCTCTCCTCTCTCCTGCTCCTTCTTCCTCTCTTTCTCTCCTTTCTTTCTCTCTTCTTCTATCTCCTCTCTTCTTATTTGATATTGTGGTTTGCATTATTGTGTAAATTAAAGCGTGTCATGTATGTCACTTTATCCCTTTCAGCACCCAGTTCTTGTCCAGAGTAATAAATCATTGTTATAGTAGATCCTTCTCTACTCTATTGCACTCTCCACACTCTGTGGCAAGCTTCCTACCTTAGTCTAGGACCAATCCATTTCTTATAAAACAAATCCATTTTGTATTTGAAGGCATTTTCTCATTCTCCTTTAAACAATAAAAACATTCTTGCCTTATTCCCTTTCCTCTTTAATGTGAATTAGATAGATCATAACAGTGGAATGAGAAGCAAATTACTGTTAATATATGCACAAGAAGGATATTATAGATTAGAGAATATTAGCAAACAAACAAATACTGGGTTTCACTCTTCTGAAATTAAAGCAAAATATGGATTTGTGAAGAGGCATATTTTCTTTTTCTATCAAGATTTCTTGCCTTCCCTGGTCTTATTGGAAAATTTAGCTTTCCTACACTTCCCCACATCCATTTATAACACTTTTCTTACACTCAAACTTTCAGTAAAAAACAAAAGACCTAGCAAAAAAAAAAGCCTAGCCAAATAAAATGCAACCTGTGTTTATTCTCTCCATGCAAAATAAATTTCATTGTTGCCTTCCGAAAGTCTTCTATTTCATTATTATTAAAATTGTTAGGAAGATTTTGCCTGCTGGCAGCAAAGATTTCCCTTTTACTTTTCAATCTCACTCAAAATCCCTTATTGCATATTTTATGAGTTACAGAAATTCTTAGTTGTTGTATTTTAAAATTACGAACTCCAAAGCCTAGATTGGCATTCTGATGACTAGTTTTGCACATGTAGTGTTGAGCTTTTACAGAAAGATATGCAATATGAGAAACATTTGGGGGTGACTATGTATTTTGTGTGACCTTTAAAAGCAGAAATAGAGCTTGTTGAAGAAGAAAGCTGAGTTCCTTTACACTCTAATTTTCATGAGAAGCTCAATGTACTTGGTTGACTTTGATGCCTAGGTAGTTAACATTGTCTTATTTCTCTCCTCTTGCCTATTTGGGAAAATTCATAGCCAGATTCCTGGGTAGAGCTGAAAGTTCTTGAGTGACATAAAATCCCCTTTATTTTGTAGAGATCCATGATATGTAATTTGCTGCATTAGCAGAGTGAAATATTACTCCTTTGGTTGAAAGGTAATTCAGTATATGTGTGGAAAATGGATAAAGAGTTCTAAGTAATAATTAACATTGAGAAATATTGAGATTTTAGAAATGTGTTAGTCCAGATTTTTCCACAGGACCCTTAACATTATTTATAAAAGAATGAGGAATAGTGACTAAGAGATTTAGAGAGAAAGAACTGGGGAGTACTTATAGGACCTGGAAAAGCATTCAACATGCCATTATTATTATTAATTATTTATTAAAGTTGTAGAAACATTTATTTTGTGTGCAGTTAACTGAAAATAACTCAAAGAAATTTGTAAAACATTTTAAAGCAAGTCTCAGTGATATCAAGAAACTTATAGGAAAGGACATCTTTATGGGCTATATCTAGGATCTCAGATCAATAGCAAAAACCAAAAAAAATGGTTGTGGCCCAAGGTGATCTGGTGAGATTTTAGGTAGTAAAATGAACTTGGGGTAAATTCACTGCTCCTTGTCTGTGTTATCTGAGAGCCTGGCTCAAAACTGATCTTTGGGCCAATGAGCTTCATGACCTCTCCAAATCAATTTGATTTTTGTCTTCTCCTAAACAGATCACTTGGGAAAGTGATGTAGGGTGAGAGTAGAGAACCTTCAGGTTCAAAAAGGCATAACTCAGTTTCCAAATGTATATAATTTTTAACCTTTCATTCTCTCTCAGAACACATGTCTTATTCTTTTTTTTTTTTTTTTTTTTTGGTTTTGGAGCCACACCCAGTGATGCTCAGGGGTTATGTCTGGCTATGTGCACAGAAATCACTCCTGGCTTGGGGGACCATATGGGATGCCGGGGGATCAAACTGCGGTTTGTCCCTAGGCTGGCATGTGCAAGGCAGTCACCTTATGGCTTGCACTACCTTTCCATCCCCAACCAGTGTCTTATTCTGTCTGAGAAAGGGTTCACACTCTCAATAATCCCACCCTAACACATAATTTTGCTTTTACGTACTCATGCACTCCTACAAAGCAGGTAGAGAGAAACTTTTACTCCCAACTCTTAGTTTTTCCATTCCTCTCTTTGTTTTTCCTGACACTTTTTAAAACCTGTTTTGGGGGCTGGACAGATAGTATAACAGATACAACATTTGTCTTGCATTTGGCCAACCAGGATTTAATCCTCAGCACCTTATATGCACATCTAAGCACTGCAGGAGTGATCTTAGTGCAGCCCTAATCATCTGCATTTGTAGCTGAAAACAAACAAATAACTGTTTCCACTTGTATGGAGAGTGCTATTTCTGCCTTGAAAATGCCTTTAGTCTCAATGTATGAAGTGTTTTACCTACGTGTTGTTCAATATACCATATGGTTTTAGGTCTGATATCCATGTCCTTAATTCATTTGGATTTAGACCTTTGTGCATAGTGTTAGATGGAGGTCTGAATTTGCTTTTTTGCAAGCAGTTGACCAGTTGCTCCAACACTACTTGTTAAAGAGGCTTTCCTTACTCCATTTTGCATTTCTTGCCCCTTTATAAAAGATTAATTGATTATATATCTGGGGCAGATTCTCTGATTACTCAATTCTATTCCACTGATCTGGAGGTCTGTCTTTATTCCAGTACCAATCTATTTTAACAGCCACAGCTTTGTAATGCAATTTAAAGTTTGGAAGAATGTTGCCTCCCATACTCCTTTTCCCAAGGGTTGCTCTAGTTATTCTGGGTGTCTATTGTTCCAAATGAATTTCAGGAGTGTTAGATCCACTTCTTTGAAAAATGTCATGGGTATCTAGAGAGGGATTGCATTAAATCTGTACAATGCTTTGGGGAGTATTGCCATTTTAATGATGATAACCCTGCCAATCCATGAGCACGGTGTGTGTCTCCATTTCCTTGTTTCCTCTTTTATTTCTTGAAGCAGGGTTTTGTAGTTATTTTTGTATATACCCTTCATGTCTTTAGATAAGTTGACTCAAAGATATTTGAGTTTGTGTGAAACTAATGTGAATGGGGTTGTTTTTTTAATGTCCATTTCTTCTCTATCATTATCAGTGTATAAGAAGGCCATTGATTTTTGTGTGTTAATTTTGTAGCCTGCCAATTTGCAATATGAACCTATTGTTTCTACATATGGTTTTGGTTAGAGTCTTTAGGGTTTTCTAAATATATTATCATGTCATCTGCAATCAATGAGAGCTTGACTTCTTCCTTTCCTCTCTGGATGCCCTTGATATTTTTTTCTTGCCTAATAGCTATGGCAAGAATTTCTAGCACAATGTTTAATAGTAGTGGTGAGAGAGGCCAGTCTTGTCTTGTACCGGAATTTAAAGGAAATGCTTTTAGTTTATCTCCATTGAGAATAATATTTGCCATTGGTTTTTGGTAGATGGCCTTGATTATATTGAGAAAAATTTCTGTCATTCCCATCTTGATGAGAGTTTTTATCAAGAATGGGTGTTGGACCTAATCAAATGCTTTTTGTGCATCTATTGATATGAGCATACGGTTTTTCTTTTTCTTTTTGTTGATTTGGTATATTATATTGATTGATTTACAGATGTTAAACCATACTTGCATTCCTGGATTGAATCCTACTTGGTTATGGTGTATGACCTTCTTGCTGAGAAGCATCTGCATTTTATAGGAAATAGTGCCTAGGTTACAATAGCCACCCACAGATTGGGAAAAACTATTCATCCAATACCCATCAGATAAAGGGCTTATATCTAAGATATACAAGTTACTGACATAACTTAATGAGAAAAAGAATCTAACCCCATAAAAATGGGGAGAAAAAATGAATAGTCAATTTTTCAAAGAAAAAATACAAATTGCCAAAAGGCACTTGAAAAATCGCTCCACATCACTAATTATTAGGAAGATGCAAATCAAAACAACAATGATGTACCATCTCACACCACAGAGACTGGCACACATCACAAAGGCCAAGAACAATAAGTGCTGATGGGATGTGGGGAGAAAGGAGCTCTCGTTCTCTGCTGGTGGGAATGCTGCCTAGTCCAGCCCTTATGGAAAACAATAAGATTCCTCAAAAACAAAACAAAACAAAAAAAAAACAAATGAAAATTGAGCTCCCATATGATCCAGCAATACCACTCCTTGGGATATACCCTAGGAACACAAAAACAAAACACAAAATCCCTTCCTCACACTTATATTCATCACATCACTATTTACAATAGCTAGATTCTGGAAACAACCAAGATGCCCTTCAACTGATGAATGACTAAAAAAAATCTGTGATATGGAATATTATGCAGCAATCAGGAGAGATGAAGACATGAAATTTTCCTATACATGGATGTACATGGAAACTATTATGCTGAGTGAAATAAGTCAGAGGTAGAGAGAGATACAGAAAATAGTTTCACTTACTTATGTGTTTTAAGAAAAAAATAAAAGACATTATTTTAATAATGCCCAGAGCTGAGGACCAGAAGGACCAGCTCATGTTATCAAGCTCATCTCAAAGTAGAATGGGGAAATGTTGCACTGGTGAAGGGGGGGGGTGTTCCTTTTGTGACTAAAACTCAACTACAGTCATGGTGTTTGAATAAAGATAAAACAAACAAACAAATAAGCAAAGTCCTGTTCTTTTACATTGCTCAGAAATTCTTGCTAGCAAGAGTAACTTGTGCACACCATGACTCAATTTGTATTTTATTGTTTTGAAAATTGTATTCAAACCAATAAGAAATTGCTTCAAAATCTCCACTTAAAATTATTTGTATATCATGCAGATACACACTTTAATAACAAAAAATCATAAAAGCAAAAATTCATTGTGCATTTTTTGAATAATCAGAAGTGATTCTAAATGGTTTACATTCATCTTTGATTTTCTACAAGCTCCAAATGTTGACCTAGAGAGTTTATTTGCATAATGTTTTATCTCATTATTAGATTGGCATAAAGCCCATTCTTTTCTCTTGAATTTGTAAGATAACATTTTTAAATTAAACATGTGCCTATATCAGGGGACTGGAAAACACAAGAAGCATAGAATAATCTTTCAGCCTCCTTTGATTGTGAAGTTACTGAGCCATTTTACTATTTAGGTACAGTGTTTGTTCTTTCCTTTCATTGTGAAATACCTAAAATCCATCAAAGTGGACTGACTGCTTGACTAAGTGTCTTTTTCTTTAAACAGCTGAAGGGTAAGCAGCAAAGACTAGGCAACACTTTGAAGATATGCCTTGTCTAAAACATGGACATGGTGATGAAAACAGGTGGGAGATCAGAGAAGTAGGCTGGGATAATGTAAAAGTAAGAGGCACACAGCAGCTGAATCTAAACATGTGTTTTGGGCCCACCAGGACTGCAAATGTCAAAGTCAGTTACAGAAAAGTCACTAAGTATAGCTCTGTCTGTGGAGAATGAAATCAAGAGTAGGAGAAGCCCTACTAGACATCACAGCTACATCTGCTCAACCAGATGTGAACACCATCATTAGCATCATCAACATCACCCTCAAACATGAAGTTCAAGGACAAAATGCATCACAGAATGTGCCTCACACCAAGAAAACTGTGGTTCTCTTAAATACAGAGCAGGGAATAATGAGAAAATGTGCTAATTACATTGTTATTGGTCAAAATGAGTTCTCATTTAAAAATGCAGTGAGATGACCTGCTGTTATTAAAGCTGTGCTTGAGCACTTGCAGTGCTCCTTATTCAATCAAAATATGTGGGTGTTCCTGCATCTGTGGATTAACTTTATGCATTTCATCACTCCATAACTGAACCACTTATGTTGTACTTCTGTAATTAACTAAAATACCTGACAAATGTATTAACCTTCACAAAAAAGCCTTAGCAAGCAGCTCTTATTCATTAATGTCTTCATTCCTTATGTGCCTCAATTGCCTACCAGTGGATAGATCTTTAGCTATCACATCTGAGTCTCAGACTAAAGTAGAATACTTTAGCTATTGTTAAACAATAGCTAAAATGTTCTATCATAAGTATAAAAATAAAATCTAATGGGAATTATGGAGTTTATTCTATTTCTTTACATAGCAGTATTTAAATTCTTAGTTATGCAACATTCCCATGATCAATATCCCAAGTGTCTTTCCTCCCCACCCCACAATGTCCTGTACTCTAGACAGGCTTTCTACTTCCCTCATTCAGTCACATTTTGTTATGTTAGTTCTCAGTGTAATTATTTCTGTGACTGCACTAAATGATACTTGTGGTGAGCTTCATGTCAGGAACTGGACCCTCCAGTCCTCCTCTATTTTGTCTCTGAGAATTATTACACAAATATTTTTCATTTTTCTCAAAACCCATAGATGAGTGAGACCATTCTGTGTTTATCTCTCTCCCTCTGACTTATTTCACTCAGCATAATAGATTCCATATACATCCATGTATAGAAAAATTTCATGACTTCATCTCTTCTGATGGCAGCATAATATTCCATTTTGTATATGTACCATTGTTTTTTAAACTATTCATCTATTGATGGGCATCTAGGCTGTTTCCAAAGTTTGGCTATTGCAGGGGTGGCAAACAGGATTTTTACCCTCACTCAAAGTGGCAAAATGCAATATTTGTTTAATATATTATTAAAATTATATGCATTTGTGTGAGTGTTTGTCTGTTTTGACAAGTCACTATGTGGTGTGGCTCTCTGACTCTCACAGTTTAAAATTTTGGCTCTTTGTGTTGAACTTATGGGTATGAGAAAGGAATTTTTGTATTGTATGTTTGTGTTCCTAGAATATATCCCTAGGAGTGGTATAGCTGGATTGTATGGGAGCTCAACATCCAGCTTTTGGAGAAATCTCCATATCGCTTTCCGCAAAGGTTGCACTGATGAAGGATTTTATATATATATTAAAAATTAAAAAGGATAAAAGAAAAGATAAGGCCTCCCAATTCTTACCAAGGCTGTGTTGTTTACACTGACTGTATAGAAAGAGAAGGTACATTAAATGCACCCCATATACACCTCAACCTAGGCCCTTTGCCTGGTCTGTATTGTGAATTGGGGGACAAATAAATAAATAAATTCTTAGTTATGGACATTCAAGCAATGATCAGACCTAAGAACAACTGGGATTTTTGTGTCTTTTTGACAGTCCAAAAATTTATATCATGTTACGGGTTGGCTGGATCATTCTCTGAAATAATGTAAGTGCATGCACCACATTACTACATGAATAGCCATTCTGCTATTTCTAACGATTTCCTTTTTTCAGAAACAAAAGCAAAATCCTTAGTTGGGTATTTATGTTAATCAAAGCACAGTGACTCACAGAGAACCTGGTAATTACAGAGTATTGTACCATCTACTGACTGGCTTCTTACTAGATTTCCAAGGTACTTAGTTTGGATTTTTTTACATTGATTTGAAATATGCTTTCACATTCTTCTTTTAATAATACTTGAAGTTTATTGTAAATACCTCTGACAATCACAAATGAGACAAATTATTTTCCTTAAAAGTTACATGAAATAATTGTCAATACCTGGTTATCTGGAAATTTATCAATTGTAATAATTTACTGCAAATTTTTGCAGTAATTTACCAATCGTAATAACCAATCATTGTCAAAGTTAACAGCTTTCGCAATTTTTTGTTGTTTTACTGTTTATATTTTTAATCAGCCAATTTTAAAATTTATTTAAAGAAAATGTATCACAATTGACACAATTGATCATAATAAATTTGTTTCAGAAAAATAAAGGTAAAATTATTTTAAAAAATAGAAAGACTAATGAGATGAAACAGAAAGAAAAGGTTCAGTAGCAAGTATATTTTTGAAAATCATTGAATGACCAAATAACTCATTAAAGACCCTGCAGGAGATTTAATAACCTTTTCTTCTTTTCTCTCTTTTTTTATAAAGGATAAGAGTTAAAGAAGTACAGTAAGAATGGTGTTAGACAACTAATACTCAAAAATCAAATAACAGGGTTTAACAGGGTAGAAACTCCAAACACTGTAATAGTCAACATATACTCAGGAGCAGTGTCCAAAATACATGAAAAAGGAACAACGCAAACTCTTGACTTCACACTATACCACAAAGAAAACAGCAACACCAGAAATAGCAGCATAGAGAGAACAGGTATGTAATCAACCTTCTACAACAAAGGCCCACAATAATCCCTTAGAGATCGTATACAGGATCACAAGTAAAGAATACCACAGGAAATCACTGACTCCAATGGAAACATCCCATAACACTATGTTTTAATGCCTTTATCTTACTATATTTAAAATAACCTCTCAGCTTTTCTGTCCACAGGCGTTCTTGGATACAAAGGGTGTAAAAAATAAGATGGCAGCTCGGGATACCACACAAGATACCATACCTAGGTGGCACTACGTGATGGCCCCGAGAAAACTCTTTAACATACACTTTATCTCTAGGTTATACCTTCTTTTAGGAATTGAAACACGTGACCAGTCAGACCACCGAAGCAGTAACTGCGATGTACAGACTTAAACTACAGGCTCTAATTATCTAATACATTCAAGCAAACTAGCATTCCCTTGCTATTTTCTCCTCTCCTCTCACTACTTTCATTTTTATTTTTTTCTTTTCTATTCTCTTTACTTTTTTCCTTTTCTCTTCTCCCTTTCTTTCTAATGTATTTTCTCTTTTCTCCCTTCCTACCTTTTCCATATACCTTCCCCTTTCCCTGCTTTGGAAATACAACTATCCCTTCACCCCTCAATCCCATCCAGACCTCCCACTGTATTAAAACTCTTCACCCTCAGTAATTAATCTATTAGGCATCAAGATTGACCTCCTACCCCAACGAACCAGTACCCAGCACCCAAGCGAAGGGACACCCAGTCAAACCCACACCTTGTCTCCTGTAAGAAAAGGCAGCCAACTCCCCTGGGGACTCATGCTGTGTGGCCCTCCCTACCAACTCCCCCTAACATGGACTGTTACTTGAAACCAGACTTAGTTCCAAAAGTATCCCCAATGCAAGAACTCTTCCAAGACCTCCCTGCTGCAAATCTTTTGCCAATCTGAAGAAGGTCAGGGGGTGTGATGGAAAGGTGCCTGAGAACCCACACACCAAAAGAAAAACCCAAATAACAATGGGAAAACCTGTACTTCCAACATAAGCTTAAGAACTCTATTACACCACCTCTTTACCTGCTTTTCCCCAAATGTAAGGTAGTCTTTTGCATCACTTTGGTCCTTTAAATACTTCGTTAATTAACTTTTTAAAAAAATGTCTGTACTACATATACATAGGTGAGCACATACATTTTTATTCCTATTTTTTGTATCTTTTTTTGGGTATGTGACCTGTTTCTTTTTTCCCCCTGTCCACCCCCAAATGCACCAACATATAATGTAGCACCATTTCTCCCTGCAAAGGCACACTAAAAAAGGGGGAAATCTTACATATAAAAAAGAGCTCTTATCTACTAGAGATAAGAACTCATACTTGTTTACAATACAGGGATATGCCATGTGGAATCAACTTAGACCTCAGGTGATTAGATACCATCCATCCAGCCTTGAACCCTGGATCCCAGACATAGAAATGGCACAGTTCTTCACAACAGCTGCAGGAAACAAATCCCATCCGAGACAGCCTTAATACTGCGGGGTCACCAACAAGTACCAGCTCTAATATGATATCCTGACAACGAGGAAAATGGGAACAACTTGACCTAAGAGCAGATTATCCTACCTAACCAGCTAATGATAAGACAAAATCAGAAGACTTGTCACCCTTTGGTAGGTCCAAAAGCCAAGATTGCAATTTATAGATGACTCGCTGCTAGAACCATGACCAGACTGTATATATCTTGGAACCAATAAAAAAAAGCCCTAGTTTGAACTACGACCTGCACAAAAACCATGATCACCAGTTCCAAAGGTCTGGCAGAGACAATTGCAACGGAATGGGGCTTCTGGAAACACAAAGAAAGACGCTATCCTAGGTGCCATCCTAGGTTCAGTGCAAAGACCAAGACCACCAACTACAGAAGATGGATTCAAATGACACTGAAGGAACAGAACTTCTAGAACCACAAAGACTGACTTCATCATAAGTCCCACCTCTGGACCTGTGCAGATACCGAGATCCCTAGACACAGAGGTCTGATTGTATCACCCAGGACAGAGCAGAAGTCTTCCAAACACCACAAAAGCACCACCAGGAGAGTAAATGATCCTGAACAGAGTCTATAGTTAATCTCATGACAATACATGCCAAGGATGGAGAAACCCCATATCTCTTAGGCCAAGTGAACTCCTTTTTGAATGACCCCAATATTTACTGTGCCAGGGCAGGAGGGGAAAAGAAAAAACAAAAAGCACAAAACATTGTTTTTTTTTTCAATAGTAACATTAATTTACTTACACTCAGTCCAATTTTACAGTCACAGTCCAATTTTACAACAAGATGTGCAACAGGCAGAGAAGGAAAAGAACAAATATTCCAAATATTCCAATTAAGTTCTTGTCCTCTAGTGGTATAAGTTCTCAGAAGTATGACTTCGGGGTAACCAATTTTCTTTCCCAACTTTTTCAATGCAGAATTTCTGTGGTCCATTACTCCCCATGAGGTCAGCAAATCCTCCAACTGGCAATCGGCAAGTTCCAGTAACAAATTGCAGAAGTCTCATTCTCTTCTCATTATCAATTTCTTTAACGAACTGCCAAAATCACATTATTTGTTTGCTTGTCCTAGCGTAATGACGGTAGATAGCATGTCTTTGCCAGTCATTCAAATCAATCTCTTGCATTCCACATGAAAGGACCTCTAGTTCCTTTGCATCAAAGTACTGCAAATACTGCTGGGGAAGAATTTCATTAAAACCCTCAAAGAAAGCTTGTGTCTGTTCTTCAACATCTCGAGACAACCTCCATTCAGCTACCATTCTGATATATTCCTCTTTATTTTCTTCTGTTACAAGAATATTGCTGCCATTGGGTTTCAAAGCATGGCTCTTGATTTCACCTAATATTTCTTTGTCGACAGAGAAGTACATTTCCAAACCACATTCCTCAATATTATTTTCTTTCACCCAGATGAGAGAATTATAAAATTCTGGATCAATAGATTCTAAATCCTTGAGCCCAACTGGTTTGTTCAAGATATGCTTATAGAATGGCAAAGAAAACCCCGTGTCTATGAACTTCCCATGGAACAGAGCCATGGCAATAAACCTGAAGTTCTCACCATTGGAGTCACTCGTTTCGGTTAAGGCGTTGTCTCCAAAAGGCCACAGTTAAATGCATGTTACCGGGACTCGGGTCGCGACTCTAGCGTCCCTCCACCAAGATGGCAGCCGGTGCCGAGCCCCGAGCGCGGCGGCCAACACGGCGGCCAACACTGTTTATTTTTTATATATTATTTTTTATCTTCATTTATTATTATTTCTTTTATTTACCTATCTATTTTGGTCTATTTCTTTGTTTGGGTGTGGCTATTGAAGTTGTTGTCCTCAGTTATAATTATTTTTTTTCTCTTCTTTTCTTTTCTTTCTTTAAGTGCTATGCCATGTTTCTTATCTCAAGACTATGGGGTTTTTTGTTTGCTTGTTTGTTTATTGTTTTTTTTGTGGTGCTTATCGTTATTGTTGGAGTCCTCACTGGATATTTGACACTTCTTTTTGTACTGGTGGAGTCTCTCACCTTCTTTTTCTCCTTCGTCTCTCAAATCGATGATGAGAGCCTCTAGAAGGATTCCGCCCATTTTTGGCGTATTAGACTTTTACCCCAGTTTATTACTTTTCTCTTCTCACGTAACTTGAACTAGCTAGTCCTGCCTCCCAGTTAGAGGGGGAAAAAAGGGAGGCACCAAGACCAAACAGGTGCAAGACTACTAAGTAGTAGGCTAGGTACAGAGGGGACCACATATTCTAGCAGCCCTGGGGGTGAGGGAAGAGGATATGGGAGGTAGGACAAAAACAGAGGTGTAGGGAGGACAAATTGGTGATGGGAATCCCCCCTAATTTTATGTAAATATGTACCTAAAATATTATTGTCAACAATATGAAAGCCACTATGATCAAAATAAAAATTATATTAAGAAAAAGAATGGTGTTAGAGTGGCAATTGCTGTTTGCATAGGCCAAGAAAAATATGGGGGACATGGAAAGGAAAAGCCTTGGCCTAAATACAAGGAGACCTTACTCCTGAACTTTTCTGGAATAAGACCAATTCTAGACTTCAGGCATACTAGGTTGTACACCCAAGTCATTGTCTGTTGTGCCAATAATTTTTTTTACACAGTTACTGTTGTTGTTGTCAGGTTTTTGTAGTTAAAGATCCTGGAATCTGTGCATATCCTACATAGAAGTCAGGATGATGTGGAGCGTCCTCTAGTTTCAACTCACAATTAGAGGGCAATTGCAGAAAGCCCTGTCCTGAAAGCAGGTCCTTGTTGTTGTTAAGTCTTCTGAGTGTTAAGGGAATCACTTTTGAGATATCTATCCTTGATAGAGGAATGCTTCCAGGTAATGTTAAAGACAACTGTGGTTGTTTCATAGCTGACATTCTGGTTCAGGGGTGAATGGACAATGCAGGTTTTTCTGAGGCCTGAACCAGGTCATTATGACACTGTTGAGGGTATAAGATCTCATTGCATTACAAGATTTGTGTGTTCCTATCTCTATTAGATAAGAATTTCTTTGAATGTATAGTATTTTCCCATTTTAATGTGCCTATGCAAAAGAGGAACAATGCCATCTGCTTTTATTGGTTCTTATGGGGGCCGCTGGAACAAGTCGAACAATCCCCATAACTTGGTTCTAACATAAGCTTTAAACTAATGGATTCTTATACCAGAAATCCTTGTTGAACAAATCACAAAGAGAAGAACAAATAAAACAGTGGGGAAAATCGTCACTGTGTAAGAGAATATTTAGTAAGATTATAGCTGTTAAGGAAATACATATAAGATATTCAAAAGATATATATGTGTCCCTTTTATGTCTTTTGAAATAGTTGGGGGGGTGTTAAATCAGGTGCACCAGTTTGGTCTGTGATTTGGCCTGTGTGTTCTGATAACTGGCTGATGACAATCCCATATCAGGAAAGATGCCTGAGACATTACTTCTTAGAAATCAAGTCTCTTAACAAGCAAAAATCCACAAGAAAGGAAGGAGGAGGAACAAAAGCCTCTGAGAGTAGGTCAATAGCAACAGTGTATTGGAATCTTCTCAGGCTGAGATTCTATCTTGTCATTTAGGGTGCTGTTGGGCAGCAGGTTTTGTGTGGGGACAATGATCTGTCTCTTGGGGACCCAAGATCTGAAGGTAAAAAGGGCTAAATGTGAGGTAATGATGGTTGGGGGTGAGGGAGTGAAGGACTAGAAATGAGCTTGTAGGGTGGCCTTTAGTTTTATTTCAACTTACTCTGCAGGTGAATTTTCTTATTGTAATTCCTTTCCCATCAGGGAAATGTTGTCTAGGAATAGTCATGATGATTGAATTTTGGCTTCCAAGCAAGCACAAGGAACTTGACATTGGACAGTGAAGTTGTGTTGCCATACATTTCAACCATTAGTCTCTACATGATTTCCCTTTGTTCACTGAATTGATCATCAGAAAGGTTCTTATCATTTTGCATTTGAGATGAAGAGAACACAAATTCTCTGGGACAGACATTCCAGGCGGGTGTTCTTTTCGTGACTGAAACCCAACAACAATCATGCTTATAATCACAGTGTTTAAATAAAGATATTTTAAAAAAAAGAAATTCCAGAAATATGTAATACAATTTCTGGGTATCTTGAGGCTTTCTCATTCGATGAAAAGAAAAAACATGTAAAATTGTATTTATCTTTATCTTTCTATTTTAGTAATAAAATTTGTGTTCACTTTATAAGAGAAAAAAATAAGGTTGAAACAAAAAAGTCCTTTCTTCATACTATAGGGCATATATAAAGGGTAAGCTGGCAGTTATAACATAATTTGTCTGACTTTACTGTCCTTATGATTTTTTAAGATTTTGCTTCTGAATATACTAAAGTAGTAACCCTGTCTCCCAATCGATTCCAACCTAGCATTAGGAGTCATGGAATGTTTGTTCTTTCCTCTAATTTTCTGAAATGTCTGCAATTCATTTTAGACCACATTTTTTATAATGTGCTCATTGTTCAAGTCTATCTTCTGATATCACATTCTCAAGGTAACTCAGAGGAGATGTTTCAAAAGAAAGTGCACAGTGCAATGCTGCTATAAGTTATTCTCTCAAGGTTCTGCATTTTGTGTCCTGCTTTGAAGAATTACTTTGAGAGCTTACACAGAGCTGAGGAAGAATAGAGACAAAGTGGCAAGTTTTAGGGACTATTTGTTTTGGTAAATTTACCACCTAGCATATTCGCCAGGTTTTAGTATTTTTGTCACTTTTTCCAGGTTATTAATTGTCTCCATCTCTCAGCCCCTTATTAGATAACCACTAATCAGTTTCATATTTTGTAAAGCTGTTTTGCCTTTTCTGGATATATAGATATATGTATATATATATAAATATATATGTATATATAAATATATATATATATGTAAATATAGATATATGTTTGGGGTTTGGGTCACACCCAGCAGTGCTCAGGGGTTACTCCTGGCTTTATGCTCAGAAATCACTCCTGGCAGGCTCAGGGGACCATATGAGATGCCGGGATTCGAACCACCGACCTTCTGCATGCAAGGCAAATGCCTTTCCTCCATGCTATCTCTCGGGCCTTCTGGATATATTTTTTTTTCTTTGCTGTATTTATTTATTTTTTAAATATAATTTTTATTTTGATCATAGTGGCTTACATATTGTTGACAATAATATTTTAGGTACATATTTACATAAAATCAGGGGGGATTCCCATCACCAAATTGTCCTCCTTACACCTCCGTTTTTGTCCTACCTCCCATATCCTCTTCCCTCCCCCCCCAGGGTTGCTAGAATATGTGGTCTCCTCTGTATCTAGCCTACTACTTAGTAGTCTTGCATCTGTTCAGTCCTGGTGTCTCCCTTATTTCTCCCTCTAACTGGGGGGCAGGACAGTTACGTGGTTTTGTTTGAAGGAGAGAAAAGTAATAAACTGGGGTAAAAGTCTAATAAGCCGAAAATAAGCGGAATTCTTCTAGAGGTTCTCATCATCGGTTTGAGAAATGAAGGAGAGAAAAAAGGTGAAACATTCCACCAGTACAAAAAGAAGTGTCAAATATCCAGTGAGGACTCCAACAATAACGATAAGCAAAAAAAAAAAAAAAAAAAAAAAAAAAAAACAAGAAAAAAAAAAAAACAAAAAAAAACAAACCAAAAAAAAAAACACGCCAAGGTCTTGATATAAGAAACATGGCGGGGCCGGGCGGTGGCGCTAAAGGTAAGGTGCCTGCCTTGCCTGCGCTAACCTTGGACGGACCGCGGTTCGATCCCCCGGTGTCCCATATGGTCCCCCAAGCCAGGAGCAACTTCTGAGCACATAGCCAGGAGTAACCCCTGAGTGTTACTGGGTGTGGCCCCCCCCCCAAAAAAAAAAACAAAAAAAAACAAAAAAAAGAAATATGGCTTACCATATAAAGAAAGAACAGAAAGGAAGAGAAAGAATAAGTATAACTGGGGACAACAACTTCAATAATCACACCCAAACAGAGAAATTGACCAAAAATAGATAGGTAAATAAAAATAATAATAATAAATGAAGATAAAATAATATATAAAAAATAAACAATGTTTTGTGCTTTTTGTTTTTTCTTTTCCCCTCCTGCCCTGGCACAGTAAATATTGGGGTCATTCAAAAAGGAATTCACTTGGCCTAAGAGATATGGGGTTTCTCTGCAATGGAGTATATTGTCATGGGATCAACTATAGACTCTGTTCAGGATCATTTACTCTTCTGGTGGTGCTTTTGTGGTGTTTGGAAGACCTCTGCTCTGTCCTGGGTGATACAATCAGGCCTCTGTGTCTAGGGATCTCAGTATCTGCACAGATCCAGGGGTGGGATTTATGATGAAGTCAGTCTTTGTGGTTCTAGAAGTTCTGTTCCTTCAGTGTCATTTTAATCCATCTTCTGTGGTTGGTGGTCTTGGTCTTTGCACTGAACCTAGGATGGCACCTAGGATAGTGTCTTTCTTTGTGCCTTCTGGATATATTTTTAAGAGGAATGTCATTTGTTATGCCTAGCTTCTTCCACTGAGCTTAAAGTTTTTCTATTTCATAGCAAGTATTTATCTTACTCATTTTATTTCCTAAATTATATTAGATTTCAAGACTAAACCTATATTTGTTCACACGTTTCTCTGTATTCTATATTTTAATTTTATATCACCAAAGAAAATAATTTTTTTTGGTTTTTCGGGCCACACCTGTTTGATGCTCAGGAGTTACTCCTGGCTAAGCGCTCAGAAATTGCCCCTGGCTTTGGGGGACCATTTGGGATGCCGGAGGATTGAACCGCGGTCCTTCCTTGGCTAGCGCTTGCAAGGCATACACCTTACCTCTAGCACTACCTCTCCAATCCCAAATTTTTAAAAATAAAATTTATTGATTCATAATTGATATGCAGTAAACTGAATATATTTTAAGTATAGAACAGCATGAGTTTGACATTTGAATACAGGTCAAACCACCAACTTGGTCTATGCAACAAATATGACGCTCAACCTCAAATAATTCCTTATGTCTGTTTGTAAACTTCTTGTAAACTTCCTCAGACATCTACTAAATTGTTTTGTCATTACCTATTAGTCTCTAGTTTTATATTTTTTATGTGTGTAATTATAAAACATGTACTATTTCATGTCTGATTTCATTGATGCAGAATACCATATACACTTGAATATAAGTCAACCCAAGTATAAGATGATCCCCCTAATTTTACCCTTAAAAACTGGGAAAAGTTAGTGACTCGAGTGTAAGCTGAGGTGGAAAATGCAGCAGCCACTAGTAAATTTCAAAAATAAAATATATACCCAAAACAATTACAATAATTGAGGAATCAGTAAGTAAATAAATACATGATTATATTTACAGTGTCAATCATAATTTTTGATTTACAATGTAAATCAAACATGATTGTTTGATATACCTTATACCATTAACATACCACATTAACCCATAGTATTTAATGGCAACTTTAAGAAAGTGAATAAACCATTTAAGACAGTAAAGCATTGTAAATAAATGGTTGGGGCCAGAGAGATAGCATGAAGGTAAGGCATTTGCTGTGCATGCAGAAGGGCGGTGGTTCGAATCTCGTCATCTCATATGGTCCCTCAAGCCTGCCAGGAGCTATTTCTGATTGTAGAGCCAGAAGTAACCCTTGAGTGCTGCCGGGAGTCACCCCTCCAAAAAAATTAAATAAATGGTTAAAAACATGAATTCTTTTTTTGTTTGTTTGTTTTTTTGGCCACACCCGTTTGATGCTCAGGGGTTACTCCTGGCTAAGCATTCAGAAATTGCCCCTGGCTTGGGGGAACCATATGGGATGCTGGGGGATCAAACCGTGGTCATTCCTTGGCTAGTGCTTACAAGGCAGACACTTTACCTCTAGCACCACCTCGCTGGCCCCTAAATTCTTATTCTCTAAAACACCTGATTATAAAGATTCAAGATATATAAACATTTATTTACCCAACTTTACTGCTATAAGTGGGATTTTCAAGTAATTAATTGTGTCCTTGAATATTGTTTGTTAAATAGTTCAGTGACATACAGATGAGTTCAGCTGCCTACCTCTACAGCTCAGCTGTCACTTGTGGACTGAGTTGAAGCACTTCCCCCTCTATCAGATGGCAGAAGACGACTGGAGACTATTTGTATTTGATTGTTTTTGCACACCAAATCAAATAGCCTGTACGACCTGAGTATAAGCTGAGTTCGGGTTTTTCGGCACATATATAGGTAATCATTTTTCAATTTATTCACATAATAGTTGTATGACACTTCTAAATTTTATTGTTGAGTTATAGTTTATGCCTTGTAGATACCTAAAATTGCTTATCTATTCATTACTGATGAGTGTTAGAACTGTCTGTAGTTTTTGTCATTATAATTAAAATTGTTTGAACATTCGTATCTGTATGTTTCTTTTCTCCTGGGTAAATTTTCAGGAACAAATGGCTGCTTTGCATTTTAAATGCTTGTACTTTTAACTGTCTAACTTTTTAAATAAGTTGGTGTATGGAATGAGATAGGCAAGGTCTCCTCCTTCCCTTCTCTTTCCTTTCTTTCCCTTCCCTTTCCTTCCTCCCTCCCTCCTTCTTTCCTATCCCCTTCCTTCTTTCCTCCCTCCTGCTTTCCCTCCCTTCTTACCTTCATTCTTTTCTTCCTCTCTTTTTCCCTACCTCCTTCCTCCCTTTCTTCCTTCCTTCCTCCCTTAATCCCTTCCTTCCTTCCTTACTCCCTCCCTTCCTTCCTTTCTTCCTTCCGCCCTTAATCCCCTTCCTTCCTTCCTTCCTTCCTTCCTTCCTTCCTTCCTTCCTTCCTTCCTTCCTTCCTTCCTTCCTTCCTTCCTTCCTTCCTTCCTTCCTTCCTTCCTCCCACCCTCCCTCCTCCCTCCCTTTCTTCCTTCCTCAAACTAACAGGGGTCATCCATGTGCACAGCAAGTATCTTATCTACGCTATCTCTCCTGATTGCTATTTTATATAATAATTTTTATTTTGACTAATGTGGATTACAAATATTTCACAGTAATATTTTACACACACAGTGACATTGAATCAGGGGCATTCCCACCACGAATGTTGTCCTCCTTCCACCCCTATTTCCAGCATACATTTCATTCCCCCCTCCTTTACCCACCAGGCTGCTAGTATAAGTGGTCCCCTCTGTGTCTAGCTTGTTGTAGATTGGGTATCGATTCTGTTGGCATTGGCTTTAGATTTGATGTTTAAGTATGATCATTTTTTATTTCTACTTAATGTTCATACGACTGTTTGGTCTTGGTACCCTCCATTACTTCCCCCTCAATTTGTGAGTTGGAACAACATGATTCAAGTTATGTGGGTCTATATAAAGGAAAGAAAAAAATAAAATGGGGCAAAAATAAAACAAGCAAAAAAATGGGAGGAGTTTTTCGAGAGGCAATAAATATCAATTTCAGAGAAGAAAGGAAAAAAGGAAGAAAGGGGGCCGGGCGGTGGCGCTAAAGGTAAGGTGCCTGCCTTGCCTGCGCTAGCCTTGGACGGACCGCGGTTTGATTCCCTGGTGTCCCATATGGTCCCCCAAGCCAGGAGCAACTTCTGAGCACATAGCCAGGAGTAACCCCTGAGCGTTACCTGGTGTGGCCCAAAAACCAAAAAAAAAAAAAAAAAGAAAGAAAGAAAGAAAGAAAGAAAAAAGGAAGAAAGACAAAACAACAATACAAAACAAAAACAAACAAAAAACTCAAACAAAAACCCAAAAATCACCACAGCAATAAAAACAGCAACCATACAATAACCCCTGTCCTGAAATAAAAACACAAAAAAAAGCACAAAGAAAAAAACAGAATAAAAAAAAAAACAATAACAAAACTGAAAATAGTTAATTTGTGCTTTTTGTCCTCCACTTTCTTCTTTTACCTCTGATTTCAGGTTTTGGCTTTGTGGCTCTTAGCATCTCTCAATGTTCTTCTTTCTTTCTTTCTTTCTTTCTTTCTTCTTTCTTTCTTTCTTTTTCTTCTTTCTTTCTTTCTTTTTCTTTCTTTCTTTCTTTCTTTCTTTCTTTCTTTTTTTCTTTCTTTCTTTCTTTCTTCTTTCTTTCTTTCTTTCTTTCTTTCTTTCTTTTTTTCTTTCTTTCTTCTTCTTTCTTTCTTTTCTTCTTTTCTTTCTTTCTTTCTTTCTTTCTTTCTCTTTCTTTCTTCTCTTCTTCTTTCTTCTTCTTCGTCTTCTTCTTCTTCTTCTTCTTTCTTCGTTCTTCTTTCTTCTTTCTTTTCTTCTCTCTTCTCTCTTCTCTCTTCTTCTTCTTCTTCTTCTTCTTCTTCTTCTTCTTCTTCTTCTTCTTCTTCTTCTTCTTCTTGTATAGGCACAGGAAATATTGGTGGGAAGATTAGAAAGGGAATTCTTTTGACATAAGAGATACAGAGTTTCTCAGCCCTTGAAGTATACTGTCATGGGAATAACTACAGGCTTTATACATGTTCTTTTACTCTCCCCTAGATCCTTTTTGTGGTGTGTGGAAACTGTCCACTCAGTTGTAGATGATATAATCATGCCTCTGTAGCTAGAGATTTTGGTATTTGCACAGGTCATAGGATGGAGCCTTTCATTATGGTCTGGAAGTTCTGTCCATAACTGTTGTTTGGATTTTGCACTGTGGTCTTGGTGGTCTTGGATTTTGCACAGATCCTAGTATGAAGCCTAGCCTAGGATAGAGTCTTTCATCATATTTCCAGAAGATCTGCTCAGTTGCAGTTTTCTGAGTCATACATCTAAAATTAGAGATCTTGATTGTTGTACAGATCATAGGCCAAAGCCTAGACAAGGGTCTTTTTTATTGGCTCCAGAATAATTTATGCCCAGTCATAGTTGTCACAGTCAGTCTTATGTAGATAGCAATCTTTGCTTTTGCACAGATCAAAGGATGGCATGTCTTCTGATTTCATCTTATCATTAGGTGGTGGGGTAAGAAATCTGATCTTATATCAATTTGTTGCCATTTCCTCATTGTCAGGATGTGATATCAAAACTGGTGCATGTTGGTGTCAGAGCAGTATTAAGAATGCCCCAGAGGGAGTTTGGTTCCTAGAGCTGTTTCAGAGAACTGTGTTAGTTTTATGTCTCGAATCTAGAGTTTGGGGTAGGATGGTCGTTGTCTAATCACCTGAAGTCTAAGTTGGGTCCATATGACATATGTTCAAGGTGGGAGATGCCTCTGTATTGTAAAATGTATGAGTTCTTATCCCTAATAGATAAGAGCTTGTTTCTATACATAAAATTTCCCCATTTTGCCGGAGAGATAGCATGGATATAAAGCGTTTGCCTTTCATGCAGAAGGTCAGTGGTTCAAATTACGACATCCCATATGGTCCTCTGAGCCTGCCAGGAGCTATTTCTGAGCATAGAGACAGGAGTAACCTCTGAGCACTGCTGGGTGTGACCCCCCCAAAAAAAACCCAAAAACCAAAACAAAATTTTCCCATTTTTAATATGCCTTTGAAAATAGAAATGGTGCTGTATTATATTGCTGGTACATTTGGGGGTGAGAGTGTCAGGCTCCATAATCTCTGTGCCCTGATTTTGACCTGAGCTATTATCACAGACAAGACTTTTTCTTGTAGGTTTTTGTACCAAGCAGAACCAAAAACAGGAGAAGTTAAGGAAGAGAAGAAATTAAAAAAAAAAAAGCAAGACAAAAATATAAATATATACTCACATATATAAAGGAAAAATAAATAAAATGAGTTTAAAAAAGTAACTGAGCAAACAAATGATGCAGGAGACTACCTTACGTTTGGGGATAAACAGGTTAAGAGGTAGTATTGCATAGGTCTTAAACTTATATAGGAAATATAGGCTTTCCCATGGTCTTTTGAGATATTCCTGTGGGGGGTGAAATTCAGGGCACATTTTCATCACAAATTCTGGTTTGATTGAGTTTGAGAAATGATTTGCAGCAGAAAGGGCTCAGATAGAGTTCTTACACTGGGGTCCTTCTGGAGCTGAGTCCAGTATCAAGCAACAGTCCACATTTGGGGGGTTGAGAAGGAAGGCCACAGAGCATGAGTCAGCAGGGGTGTTGGTTGTAGTTTCTTGCCAGGGATGAGATGTGGGGCTGAGTGGGTGTCCTTTCGTTTGGGAGCTCAGTGATAGCTTATTGGGGGCAGGAGGTTGGTCTTGATACCTAATGGGTTAAGAACTGAGGGTAAAGAGCATTAATAAGGTAGTTTATTGGATTGGAAATGGAGGAGGGATAGTATCTAGAAGGTGCTATATATACACTATAGGCATGGATTGTTTATGATTTAGGTTTGGCTCTCATAGAGGAGTCCTCTCTCTTTGCACTCATGCCGACATACAGACATTCATTAGTGATCTGTTTTTTATAATTATCTTTATTTAAACACCGTGATTACAAATATGATTATAGTTGTATGATTATAGTCATGTAAATAGTGATCTGTTTTTAAGGTGTCGTTAGATGTCTGACCCTAATAAATTTGGTCTAAGCTCTTAAGGACTGGTTTAATTAAGATAAATAATTAGTATATCTTTAAAAAAAAGAGGAAGGTAGAGCAAAAGATAGGAGAACAGAAAAATAGGTCAATATAGTAAAAATAAAGTAAAAATAATAAATAAACCAAATAAGTGATTGGTTTGGTGCATTGGAGTTGGGAGGTTTTCCCAGTTTCTAGGCATTTTGTCAGTGATGGGGTTGGGCCTTGCTAAATGAATGTTTCAGGGTTAGATAATGGCTGGAGCAGTTTAGGATACACATAGGTTTTATGTCTGGAGTACTAAACAATGTGGTAATGAGGCCTACCTATGTATGTGGCCACTCTATGTAGTATTGTCTGTTGCATCTTATGTATCAGTTTCTTTCCTAAAGAGAAATTAAAAGTTTGGGTTTTATTTGACATAGATTGAATTGATGATAATGTTTCCATCGTTGATGGTTTCTTTATGATATAATGGATAGTGGAGGCTTTGTGTTGTTCCTCTTTCACTTATTTTGAACACTACTCCCAGTAAATGCTGAGAACTACAGTGCTTAATGTTTCTACTCTAATAGACCATTAAAATTGGAAAATTACATGTATACATGGTGTATATTCTACGTACCTCAGAAAAGTGCTTTCATTCTGTATTGTTTTTTAAATGTATTTATTCCTCACATAAGTTAAAATGATGATTGACTGACAAATAAGTTGCCATGCTTTTATGAGACTTATTTCTATATGTTTAAATATAAGGGCAGAGCTAGTAAAATGGTGAGGTTCTATTTCCCAAGTAAGCTTGCTGTTTCTTTTCCCAGAGCTCTAAAGGTTATGCAGACCTGGTAGCTCCTCTATAAATAAATCTGTCCCTCCTCTCCTGTGCTGACCTGTGCATTATAGTTTTCTTCTGGAAAGGCTTCTAAAGATTTATAAATTTTATAAAAATGGGTAGCTAATTATGCTGAAGATAGTCTCTACTATCACTCTTTTCTGGAGAAAGTGCTTTTTTCTTAATTCTGTCTCAAAGAAAATAATTCCTTATTTTGACAATTTTCTGGTTGTCTATAGTGAGTTAAAATAACCTGGTTTTGTGTCTTTAGAAACCTAGATGTAGCCTTGATTCGGCATTATTTCACTGTAGTGTCCTTGAATTTCTCTCATGCCCCAGCTCTGCTCAGGCATTCATTTCACTGCTGTTGCATTCTGATTACATTATGGCCTCCTCAGTATTTGTGGTATCAAGAGTAAATATCAATTTTCAGCATCTACTGAACATTATTTGGTGTCCAAATGTAGTGTAATAAAAATGTACTTACAATCTCATCATCAACTTATCTTTTTTCCTGCTCTGATGATTTGACTCATACCTTTAAAGATGTACTATTTCACTTTTGTAAATATGCCCAATTGTAGTATTACCCCTTCTTCAGAAAACTTGTTCTCTTTGTGGGTTATTATAGAGCTCAGGAGGGAAAGTTTGTTTTGATGGATGCTTTGTGCAGTGACAAAACCAGAGAAAACTAATAATATTTGGAAAATAAAAAGGAGGTTATTTGAAAATCAAAATGACAATGAAGTATCACCTCACACTAGTGATATTATATATCTATATGAGAAAGTTTGTAAACAATAAATGCTGGTGGGATGTAGCACAAAAAATAGAAAAAAAAAAGAAATTCTTATTCATTTCTGGTGGAACTGTTATGTGGTTCAACATGTTTGGAAAATTATTTGAAAACTTTTCAAAAAGTAAAGAATATATAACACTTGACACTAAAATTTCTTCCTGGGTATATCCTCCCCAAACTCAAAAGCATGAATCCAGAAAAACATATATACATACCTACATTCATAGTAGCATTGTTATAGTAAATAAGATCTGTCCAACAATCCAAGTGCACAGCAACTGATGAGTGAATAAAGTAATTGTATTATGTGTATATATAAACATATACACATAAAATACAATGAAATGCTCAGTAAAATTCCATTTTTTGTAACTTGGATAAAATTATAAGAGTAAGGGGATCTTGGGGTACATGTAGGATATGGAAACTGGCAGTGAGCATGTGTAGCAATCTTGCATGGATAAGACAATAAATAATGTTGATTCTGTGGTAAAAAATTAAACAACAGTAACTAAATTAGTACTTTATAAATAAGCATAGCTTTCCTTCCAGAAAGAAAAAATAAATATGTACCAAGTCAAATTAGGGTTTAGGATCAGGATCTCTATAGAATTCCCTATTTATATCTCTGCACAATAGATATTTTGTGCAGTTTCTTTTACTTATTCTTATGAAAATGAGGTTGTTTCAAGCCAGAGCACTTATTGTCAAAAAAGCACCAACTGACTAAGAAAAATTTTATATCTTGGGATCTACCTCATGGACAGAATGGAACAGAATGCGTATACCCCTCCCAAATACATATGTTTAATACATGAATTAATATGTATTAATATGAAGCTCAATATGATGCTACCTGGTAGTTAAAACTTAAAACTTTTCAGAGAAAATTAGGTTACCTTAATTTAGTAGAATGAAATTTCTATAATGGGATATGTCTTTAAAAAAAAAGGCCAAAACAAACCCACAGATCTATGGTCAACTAATTTTAGACAAAGAAGCTAGGAATTGGAGTAAAGACACTCTCTTTGAAATTAGTTGTGGAAATTGGTTAACCACAAGGAAAAAAATGAAACATGACCTTTAACTTACAACTTACAAAGAAATTAGTTCAAAATACATCAAAGACCTTGAGGTTAGACCAGAATACATAAAATAAAGTGAATGAAACATTGGCAGAGTGCTCCAAGATTTAGACCTCAGAGGTGTTTTCAGTGAAACAATTCCATTGACAAAGGGAAACTAAAACAACAAAAATCAATTCAAAGTTGGAGCAGTAGTTTATGGTTTGGGGTCTTTTCTTGCATGCAGCTGTCCACAATTTGATCTTCAGTGTCACACTGGGAATGATCTTTGAGATCACAGAAGTGTTCTCAAAACGAGGAGTAATTCCTAAATACGGGTTCAAAAATAAACAAAAATTAAGTTTCTACATGGCAAAATAAAAAGGCTAAAATTAAAAGGTACATACTGAAAGGAGAAAATATTTTGACTCAGCACATAAGATTAGGATTAGTATCTAACATATACAGAGTACTCACAAAAATGAGCAACAAAAATTTCCAAAGCCCTAATAGAAAATGGGAAGAGGACATGAATAGAGAAATGTCTTATAGATATATGAAAAGATGTTTTTTTAATTACTGATTATCTGAGAAATATAACTAAAATGACAGTGAAATATCATCTTAGATGAGTAAAAATGGCTCAAATAAACAAAATATACTTGGAAATAAGCTGCTGTGGTGGATATGTGGCATCGAAGCAAATTTTTATTTCTAACATTTTGTTAATTGTACACTATTCTATTTTACTACACATTATTGATAGGTGCATTAAACAGGGCTTACATTTTGGAAATATATATATGTATATGTGTTCATATGTTTAGGATATACAATTTCTTTTTTTATATCTATTTATTTATTTTTATAATAATTTTTATTTTGACCAAAGTGGATTACATATCTTTCACAGTAGTATTTTAAGTACATATTAATATTGAATCAGGGGAATTCCCACCACCAAAGTTGTCCTCCCACCACCCCCAATTTTTGTATGTAAAGCAAGCTCTTGTTGACAATATTTTAGGTACATGTTAACTTAATATCAGGGGAATTCCCATCACCGAATTGTTCTCCCTACACCTTCGTTCCCATCCTACCTCCCATATCTTCCTCCCTCACCCCCCGAACTGCAAGAGTATGTGGTCTCCTCTGTGCCTAACTTGCTACTTAGTGATCTTACACCTGTTTGGTCTTGTTGGCTCCCTTATATCCTCCTGTAACTAGGAGTAGGGAATAGATAGATCAAGTTACATGGTTTTGTTTGAGGAAGAGAAAAGTAATACTCTGGGGTAAAAATCAAATACTCCGAAAATGGGCAGAGTCCTTCTAGAGGCTCTCATCATTGGTTTGAGAGATGAAGGGGGAAAAGGTGAATCACTCCAACAGTACAAAAGGAAGTGTCAAATAAAATAAAATATCCAGTGAGCACTCCAACAATAAAGGTAAGCACCACATAAGAGCCATGATCTTGAGATAAAAACATGGCAAAGCACATAAAGAAAGAAAAGAAAGGAAGAAAATAAATATATAAATATAAATGGAGACAACTTCAATAACCACTCCAAAATAAAGAAATCAACAAAAACTAGATAGATAAATAAAAAAAAAGGAGAAAAATTGTTTTGTGCTTTTTTTTTTCCCTCCTTCACAGGCACAGTAAATATTGGGGTCATTTGAAAAAGAATTTCCTTGACCTAATAGATATAGGGTTTCTCCACCCTTAGAGTATATTGTCATGGGCTTAACTATAGACTCCGTATAGGTTCATTTACTCTCCCCTTGGTGCTTTCGTGCTGTTTGGAAGATTTCTGCTTCATCCTGGGTGATAAAATCTGACCTCTGTATCTAAAAATCTCGGTATCTACACAAGTTAAGGGGTGGAACTTATTACGAAGTCTTTCTTTGTGGTTCTAGAAGTTCTGCTCCCTCAGTGTCATTTTAATCTGTCTTCTGTGGTTGGTGGTCTTTGTCTTTGCGTTGATCCTAGGATGTTTCCAGAAGATCCATTCTGTTGCAATTGTCTCAGACAGACCTTTGGAACTGGAGATCATGGTTGTTGTGCAGGCCATAGCTCAAACTCTAGACTAGGGCTTTTTTTATTGGTCCCAGGATACATACAGTCCAGTCATGGGTCCATCAGCCAGTCATCTGTAGATCGCAATCTTGGCTTTTGGACAGACCAAAGGGTGACAAGTCTTCTGATTTTGTCTTATCGTTAGCTGGTGGGGTAGGATAACCTGATCTTAGGTCAAGTTGTTCCCATTTCCTCGTTGTCAGGATATCATATTAGAGCTGGCACTTGATGGATGTCCCAGGTGGGATTTGATTCCTGTAGCTATTGTGAAGACCTGTGTCATTTCTGTCTGGGATCCAGGGTTTAAGGCTGGACGGATGATGTTTAATCACCTGGGGTCTAAGTTGGGTCCACGTGACATATTTTCAGGGTGGGAGATGTCCCTGTATTGTAAATAAGTATGAGTTCTTATCCCTAGTAGATAAGAACTCGTTTTTATACGTAAGATTTCCCCCTTTTTTAGTGTGTCTTTGCGTGGGGGAATGGTGCTACATTATATTGCCTGTGCATTTGGGGATAAAATCAGAAGAAAACAGAACAGGTCACACTCCCAAAAAATATAAAAAATAGAAATAAGACTATATGTGCTCACATAAATATATAAAAATGGAATAACAAGGTAATTAAAGGAACAAAATGATGCAATAGACTATCTTACATTTGGGGGAAAAGCAGAGAAAGAGGTACTGTGTACAGGTCTTTATACTTATGATGGAAGTATAGGTTTCCTCATTGACTTTTGGGATTTTCTTGTGGTGTGTGGGTTCCCGAGCGCCTTTTCATAACGCGCCCTGACCTTCTTCACATTGGTAAGAGAATCGCAGTAGAAAGGTCTTGGGAAGAGTTCTTGCTTTGGGGGTACTTTTAGACTCACAGGGGTCCTCAAACTTTTTAAACAGGGGGCCAGTTCATTGTCCCTCAGACCATTGGAGGGTCTGACTATAGTAAAAACAAAACTTATGAGCGAATTCTTATGCACATTGCATATATCTTATTTTGCAATGAAGAAACAAAACAGATACAAATACAATATGTGGCCCGCAGGCCATAGTTTGAGGACCACTGTTAGAGCTAAGTCCATTTTCAAGAAACAGTCCGTATTAGGAAGAGTTGGTAAGGAGGGACGCACAGCATGAGTCAGCAGGGGAGTTGATTGGCTCTTCTTGCGGGGGATGAGGTGTGGGTTTGACTGGGTGTCCCTTCACTTGGGTGCTGGGTACTGTTTCGTTGGGATAGAAGGTCAGTCTTGACGCCTAATGGATTAAGAACTGAGGGTGAAGAGTTTTAGTAAGGTGGGAAATCTGGATGGGGTTGAAGGGTGCAGGGATAGTCCAAAGTGGGGAAAGGGGAAAGTATATAGAAGGGACAGGAAAGAAGAAAAGAAAAAAAAGCATTAAAAAGAAAAGGAGAAGAAAAAAAAAGAAGAAAGAAGTGAGAAGAGAGGAGAAAAGGGCAAGGGAATTCTAGTTTGCTTGAGTGTGTTCAATGAGTAGGGCCTGTAGTATAAATCTGTAGGTTACTGTAGCTGCTTCGGTGGTCTGGCTTGTCACGTGCGAAGCAACTTTTATGCACACTGCTGGTGGGAGTGTTGTCTGGATGGAGATTTCTCCAACAAAGAAAATAAGGAACTGCAACTTTCATATGGCCCAGCAATTCTTCTTCTTGTTACCTACATTAAGGAACAGAAATATTTATTTGAAATTACATATGAATATTGTTGCTGATTACAACCTTAATATAATACCTAGGATACAGAATCAATTAACCTATTATGAAGTATTATATATACACACACACACACACACACACACACACACACACACACACACACACAGTACAATACTGTGCTGCCACCAGTGATGTTGAAATCATACAATGTGCTGCAATTTGAATGGAGCTGGAGGATCTCATGTTAAGTGAAGTAAGACAGAAGGAGATCAAATTCCAAATGATCTCACTTATCTGTAGTGTATCAAATAATATGGCCAAGGAATGCAAGACAACAAAATGAGGGCAATGGGAGGAGAAAGAATCAGGGATCTTGAACTCATCTATAGTGTATAAATGAGGTATGTTTATATTTCTATACCACAGAACCATAACTATTAAAGGATGTGACCCTAGTTACAAAAATTAATCTTGAAAATGTGCCTTTTATTAAAGCAAGCTAATTAGGGGAGAGAACCTAGGCTAATTGGTAGAAGGAAGTAGACACTTGTGTGTCTAAAAATATAGCATGGACACAATTGTAAATAATGGTGACTAAATGAAAATTTTAATTAAAAATATGGGAATAAACCAATTAGTGTTTTTTTTCTCCCACACTTTACTCTCATTCTAGCTCTTTTCTTTCCAAACTCCAGCCAATAATGAGGACACAATAAGAGAACTATTTACAAAGAAGAAAGAAGACTCTCATCAGTGGGAATATTGTACAGTACCTTTATCTTTGTTATTCCAATAGAAAAATTACTTAAAAAGCTGCCAAACCTATAGCATTTGTTGCATTTAACTGAACAGTTCAGTTCTGGATTTGATAAATGTAACTATGACACTTTGGAAGAATTCTAGAATTATTTTAAGATGAAAGTGAAGCTTACTAAAAGAGCATAGAAAGCATCTTTCTAAAGATGTGATTTTATAGAAGAGTGTACTTGCTAAAACTCATTGAATACTACATTTTAGTTCTGTGCACTCCTTGTGTGAATTTTACCTGCATGAAAACTAAACAATAATTGTATCTAATAAAGTGTATGCTACAGCATCTAGGGGTTCCCTATATGTAACTCAAATTAAATGTAAGAAAAATAAATGTCTTTATAGATAAAGATTGAGCAGACCAATAAACGACAAGATAAATATTGCAAAATATAAGTATATATAGGTGGTAGATATGACTGCTCAGTACATGTTCATTTGTATATGAAACAAGAACTCAAGAGCAAGACTTTGTTTGGGGGTTACGAAGATTTTTCCTTATGTAGGAAGGACATACCATATGAACAACTGACCAAATTGGAGGGGAGTTAGAGAATATTTCAATAACTAGAATGTTTTTACATAAAAAAATAAAGAGATTGACATTATTCATGCAACTGAGTTTGCTCTAAGCTAGACAAAAAGTAGCAAATCACATATACGTCGTCAAAATCATCAACAAAATATTTTTTGTAGTTATGTTCTTCAAGCCCAATCTAAACAGTGTTCTTTCTGTTTATTCAGCTGAAATTCTATGACCTCCCCATCACAATGAAAATTGGAATTTTCCTTGCTTTTGTTCTCTTAAATATTTAGACTAATTCTACATATACTCTGAGTAATTACATGTTTGGGAAAAGAGTTGGGGTACAAAATTCACATTACTAATACAGACTATATTGAATATTTATGCAGGCTTAGTACATGAATGCAGTTACTGGTATTTTTTTTTCATAATGCATAGTGTGGTAGCAAGCATTGAATAATATGTTTTGTAGAAATTGCAAGACAAAAGCTCAAACTCAAGAGTGTTTTTAAAATATGTAACTGTGCTTTTATACTTTGAAAGTATTGAACTAATTATGAATAAGAATACATTCACATAATTTATTTAGGGAAGACAAAGTATAAGATTAGTAGAAAAGTATATGTTTATACTTTAAAAGTATATGTATATTATTTCTGTAAGGTGAGGGAACTTTATATTTAATGTAGATTTCCACATCTGGATAGTTTAACTAAGGATTATCTGGTTACTAAATAAATGAGGTCAGTGGAAATTTGTGAAAAGTAAGGATTATATAGTATTGAGTTATATATTATGAAAGACATAAGCAATTATCTGAATGCTATCAGCCAATATTTCCCAGAGGTTGCCTTCTTTAGAGAATGAATATTGAAAATTTCTCATTTTAGGATATAAACAATGTTCTCATAATGACTATAAGCAGCTTGTTCTCTAAATAAATTATCCTTTTGATATGTGGTTTCTTCATGTCTATGTTACTGGGGAGAGTCAAATTCCTTTATGTGTTTCTTTATGTGTTTCTAGCAATACTCTATAGTATAAAAGAAAATTCTTGGATAACACAGACTTCACTACATGAGGCAAATGGGTTTTAAGGTTGGACAGAGGTGAAGAGTCCATATGGTGAGATATATTAAATATTTTATATATGCAATTTTTAATATACCAAGTGACTAGTAACTACTACTTTGAATTGGAAAATTTTAAATCACCGTTCTTTTTATTTTAAATAGAGATAGATGTGTTCATATAGTCAAAATTCTAAGAGGGGAACTCTCTTAAAGTTTTGACCTTCTAGCAATATTTATTAAGGGCCAGAGCCAAGCACAGCCTGATTTGGGGCTGACTTCAACTCCATTGTTTGATATTTAATGGTTTATTTTTAACATTTGTAACTGCTAAGTTTTGTCTATATAAATATCATCTATCACCTGTAAATAATCTATTTTACACATGCATAAACAAAAACCTTCGTATACAATTTTTTGGTATATCTGACAGAGCAGATGAATGGAAATCGTTTGACTTCGGTCAAAATTTTTCCAATATTTGGTGTGCTCTCATATAACAATCTACACAGGAAATAAGATTCTTTCTACCTTGAAACCAATGAGATACCTGATAACTATGCAAAATGTATTAACTCCTTTAACAATATGGATGAAAAAAAGATTATTACATTATGTTTCTAGCTAAGTAGAGTTATTTTGGTTGAATGCCCTTACTTGTAAACTTATTTAAAGTTAATAAAACATGATGCTGAAATATGATTCCCAAAAACAGTATTCTAGAGAATAAATGGAATAAAAATGTTCAACACAAAGCATTTTGAAGGCATTTTTATTATTACCTTTACCTTTATTACTATACATCAAACAAAACTTTTTTGGTTCTGTAATGGGTCCCAATATGGTAGAAGCATTGACAATTAGGACTTGCACATTGACAGAAGCATTGATGACTAATAATATTTAGGTCTTAGCATCATTTTTACTGTTATTAAATTACAAACTCTTAAAGACTATAGGATAGAGTGAATAATGTACTTTGTAAAAATTAGAATTGTATAAAATAGAATTGAAACACTAGGTGATGTTTCTGAAGATAATTTAAAATATACATAGTATATTTTAAAAACAAACTTCTCAATGTAAATGTTCTCAGAGAAATATTAACAAGCTGCAATTTTTCTAAACAAAATCCAAGTTTAATTGAGCTAAATATATATAATCAAATCTCTCTGCTCTACTCATCTAGTTACACTGCAAGTAAGTGAAAATGAAATTTATAATGACAAAGTACAATAAAATCACGAAAAAAAGCCCAAATTGATTCTTATTGGACTTGAGATTAATTATAACCAGTATAAGTAAAAAGAACATTTTTAAAACATTGCAACAAAATCTACCAAGGGCCTGAGGGGTCGGGAGTGGGTCTACGAGTTGACTTTAGGTAGTAGTGGAGGGAAGCAGATACTCTAGTGAAGTGTGTGGTTTTGGAACAAAAACATAAAATCCTATCATCACTAGTGTTGTAAATCAATTTGCCTCAAAACAAACAAATGAACCACATCTGAATAAGAAAAGTTGACTTTGTATCACTATCTGAAAAATATCCAGTGAATTTGAAATTAAAGTAAAAATCATAAAAATAAAAAAATTCTCTAGATCTTGTTCAGTGGACAGTTTTCCCAAAGATATCATACAGTAGACACTTAAATTATTTTTATTCTCATAAAATCTCTTAAAATTCTCATAAAAATAGAAGCTGTAGAAATAGTGCAAGCAGTAGCATGTTTGCCTTGCATGTGCATTCCAGATGGTCCCCCAAGCCAGGAGTGATTTTTAAGCTAATAGCCAGGAGTAACCCCTGAGCATCACAGGGTGTGGCCCAAACACCAAAACAAAAAAAAAAATTCTCATGAAAATGGATAACCATCAATCCCAACCACCTAACATAAGGTGCATTTGAATTTTCCTTCTCTTCCCAATTCCAACTCTACTTTACACAGTGTTTGTGCAGATTAGTAATTACAATGACTACATAAACATGCTAGTTGACATGCCACGAAGTCCTCAATGACTAGAAAACAGAAGTCCCTTTTGCAAAACAAAAAAATATGTCACATTAAACATGACTAAATTTCTCAGCTCTTGCTTATCAATTGATCAGGTAGCATTGTTGCTGTACATACCTGGCCCTGCAGAGGTAGCACATAATAAGTAGTAAATTATTCATTCTCAAGGCCAAGTTTCTCAAGAAAATTGTAGTTACATGGAAAGAATTTGTGACAAGTATTATTTTCCTTGCATAATTTTTCTTAACCAATAACATAGTGAAAATGAAAACAGCAGTGTCACCAACGTTCTGCTCAGATAGGAAAATTAATGCAATGCCCAGTATTGTCAAAATCACCAATCATATTCTGTTGAACAGAATTAAAAGTAGATAGACTGACATAACATATTGTATTTTTTAACCCAATGCCCACCTCTATGTCACCCTAAACCCTGAATCAGAAGTAGGTTGAAATAAAAATAAAACCTATCTTTTTCTTCTAAAAGTCTGGCTGGCATCCAAGAAGAAGTTGATCTATCTATAAGGTAGAGTACATAATTCAAAATGACATTAGAAGTAAGAAGGAAAAAAAAATCTTGCCTAATTTCATGTTCATGGTCTGTAAAGTTTGCTGACAGATTCATGAGCTTCTACCTGCTAAACACTCCTCTGTTGAATGTTTTTCACTAACTTGTCTTTGAAGTGAGGCAAATGAGCTCATCTTCAGGACCTTCGAATGATCTTTTCCCAAGATCTGGTAGACTTTAAATCTGTCAGAAAGGAACTGATTAAATTTGACTTGCTGTTACAAATGTTTGACATTACAGCAGTCTGAGGCCCTCATATGGAGATTTTATTAGTAACTAGAGACCTGATTACACAGAAGATAGAAAATCTACTAGAATCACATCTGCATTTTGGATGGGTAAGACTATATGACTAAACCCTCTCCTCTTTATGGGGTCTACTACTACACATGGTTAGAATGACATAAAACTTAAAAACTGTGACACATGCTCTATTGTGCTGGTTTTTTTAAAAAAAAATTCTTGATGGAGGAGCCAGAGCATAGTTGTCGGGCATTTGCCTTGCATGCAGCTGACCCAGGACAGATAGATGAGTTTGATCCCAAGCATCACATATGGTCCCACAAGCCAGGAGTGATTTCTGAGCAAAAAACCAAGATTAACTCCTGAGCACCACTAAGTGTGGCCCAAAACATAAAAACAAACAAACAAAAATTTCCTAATGAGAGTATAACTTAAGAACCTAGAATCATATGATTTCTCAATTCCAGAACCAAAGCTGATCTTGTTTCAAGAGTTCCAGGAAAGAAAGCTGAGAAATAACAATGAACATCTAAGGACAAATAAGTAGTACAGTTGCTCTCTGAGTTAACATCTCCCTTCTAAATTCTTCCAGTGGTTTCCAAATTTTTAAGCTGGAACACATGACATATTAGAGATATATTAGACTCATATTAGACTCATAGCTGGAGGCTAAAATTTGTAGAAAAGGTTGAAAACTATCTTAAAGTATCAGTGTTAAAAGGTAGTTTTAAGGCAGTTATCTTTGCTCTGGAAAACTTTACTTCTCTCTTTAAGGCATGGACTGGTTCTGAGCTTAAAGCATGCCTTTAAGTCATGGACCGCTGATGGTAAAATTCATTTAAAATGAACTCATTGAAGATGTCAGCCTATTAGAAAACACCTTTAAAGCAATACTTAATGGCATTTGATTAACTGCTGGGTTACCTAGCACAACCATTTTGGTGCAAGATTGGCTCTAAGATCCCATTTGGTATAACTAAGTCTAAATATAAAACAAGCCAGATTAATTCATTGTGGTTTATTTCTAGTTAATATTTCCACAGAACCAATATCTATAAAGGCCTGAATTTCTCACTACATGGCTAAAGGATATTTGCATAGAGTATATATATATATATATGTCCAAGGGGTACTCATTAAGTAAGGAGGTCCTAGCTCCTTTAGTGTGTAGAATCCCTGCTCCTCTCCCATTGAGGATAGGAGAAAGTTAATTACATCCAAAGAGAACAAAGCTGGTTTGAGTATTCCCTACCTTGATCCCTCAGCCATTGTGAAGGTTCAGGATTCACCTTTATTCAAACCCTTGGTCACCTAGGAAATTCCTACTACAGGTGGGAGAGAAACAGTCAGAGGATATTCAGATTGTCCCAGAGTGGATAGTAACTGTGGCTATCTCCTCCCCAACTTCTTATTTTCCCACCTGAATGATCAGAACCACCCACACCTGGAATGGGCAAGAAGAGGAGTCTACTTGGAGGGGAGAAAAGGTATAAGAAGGATAATTCAGCAAATAGAATCAATAGAGAGAGGCAGCAGAGAGGATCAGCCAGGATAATCAGCAGAGAGAATCAACAAGGAAACCAGCAAGGAGAATCAACAAGGAAATCAGCAAAGAGGATCAGCCAGGAGAATCAGCAGAGAGAATCAACAAGGAAACCAGCAAAGAGAATCAGCAAAGAAGCATCAAAGGGGAGTCAGCAATGAAGTCTGAAGAGCAGCTGAAATGGAGACAGAGGCAGAGAGAGACAGAGAAGGAGCAGAGAACTAGTAGCTAAGAAAAGGGTTAGCATAGAAGCCATGTGAGGAAATGTACGTGTCAGCATGGACCTTGAAATAATGCTGGCTGACTTCTGGAACTTCATCTGACAGCATTGTGAATTTTTTTGCCTTCTCCCTGCAAAATTCAGACTGGCCAGGTTCTAGGGGCAGTAGGAACCCAGCCCAGCCAGCTGAGAAAGGCCACACCACCCCACACCAACTCTAGGACACTTTAATTTATATTAAAACAACAAGTTAAGCACTGACAGATTCTTACACCACTTCTGAGTCCTCTACCCAGGAAGACCATAGAGATTAGGTGCAGTTTAGCATGGAACAGACCTAGAGTGTGTACTCGTAGTGACTCATTTACCAGATAAAGCATATTATTTGCTTTATAATAAAATTTATTTGCTGTTTTATTTATTTATATATTTTTTATTTAGGGCCAAACCCGTTGAAGCTTGGGGGCTACTCCTGGCTATGGCCCAGAATCGCACCTTGCTTGGGGTCCCATAAGGGACCTGGTCATCTTGGGTCAGTTGCCTGCAAGGCAAACACCCTACCACTGCACCATTGCTCCAGACCTTTGTTTGTTTGCTTTTTATTTATTTATCTTTGGTTTGGGGACACAAATGGTGGTAGTCAGGTTTTATTTCCAGTAATTCACTCATAATGGTGGTACTCAGTTAATTATTTGGGCACTAGTTTTTGAACTCAGGTCATCAGAGTACAAGACAATTGTCATACCTGCTGTTTTATCACTGTGGTTCTTCTATTTTTATTTAAGTAAAATCCATATATGTGTTGCATGAGGTACAAGTAAGGATGAAATGCGATAATGGGGAAAATTATGTAACATTTAAAACTAAGACAATAATTTCTTTGAAATTATTACTGATACAATCAAAACTTAATATAAACTTGAAGTAAAACTCCTCAATATAGAGATTGCTTTGAATTTTTGTTTTGGGGTGAAAGCAATAAACACACCCACAAAATCAAAACCCTACAAACGAGAATACATAGAATGAAGTAAAATAATCTATACAATATTGGACAATCTATAGTCTACAATGGTACGGATGCAGTTTGTATTTTCAGTAAGATCACAAAAATATGGGGGCTTGAGATGTGGCACAGTAGTAGGGAGTTTGCCTTGCAAGCAGCTGACCTAGGACAAACCTCAGCTATATCCCCCAGAGCAGCATATGGCCCCCCAAGCGAGCAACAGTTTCTGAGCTCATAGCCAGAAATAACCCCTGAGCATCAATGTGGGTGGCCCAAAGGAAAAGAAAAAGAACACAAAAATGTAGGAGCTCCTACAATTTAGTAGCAAAGAAATGATCAAAAATTGAAGAAGATAGACAAATGAATTAGCTAGATATTTGCCAGAGAACAACTGTGTAACTAAAAGACTTTCTAGATCATCAGATCAAAGGGCATAAAGTACTTTTATAATAATAATTATAAATATAATTTATATAATTAAAATAATTTTAAAAATTATAAATATTAGTATAATTTTATATTATATAGTAATATGTGTGTATATACTCCATATCATCTAGTATGTGCATAAACTCCTCTTCTCTGGAATGCAAGAACTGCACAAGTTCTCAACATTGCACACCATCATTGGTGCTCTCATAAGCCCCTCTCTCTCTCTAAACTGCTCAAAACTTGGGACCAAGTGTCCAGATGGGCTGGCCTCTACCGAGAGGGGCCAAGGATTTGGAGGGATAGTGGCTGTGTCTGCTGCAGGTCTCTTAGTCAGCTGGGGCCGGCCTAAGCTACTGCAGACCCTAGAGTTTGGGACTGGACTGGAGGGCATTTTCTTTGCTTTGCTTCTGTCCTGAGAGAGAATCATTGAGTTGGCCTGGACAATGCAGAGGGGTATTCTGGGGACATTTCTACAGATATTCACAAGCAGTTTCCTACTAGCACCACCCCAGTTTTCACAGGGTGTCGTTCCTCTTCTGTCTCCCGTCTTGGCACATTGTTGAAGCTGAATTTCACCCGGACATAGGAGGTGAGTCCACCTGGGCTGGGAGAATAGGGTGAAGATTTGGGGTGGAGTGGGAAGGAGTGTTTTGCACAGATCCCTGCCTGATCTCTGAGCTCTCAGTCACTGCTCACCTCCTTTCAGGTAGGCACAGCTGACAACTGGAGCTGGTGCTCCTGTGAAACATAGGAAGAAATGAGCAGACACTCCACATGCCTGTCTCCTCCCTTTTCCTGGGCTGTCCAGCATTTCAGGCTCCAGGCTGACTTGAGTTTCTGAGGCGCAAACTCAGTCTGGTTGTCCTGTGTGCCCTTGTGGGGAGCAGGAAGGAAGCAATTCATAAGTGGGTTTCCTCAAAGAAGAGTGAAGCCCAGATTGAGTTGGCTAGATGTCTGTGCAAATCCCAGGGCCAGGCCCCAGCTCCTCTTCTCAGGACATTCCTGCAGTATCTCTTTCTTTTTCTTTCCTCTCTCTCTGTCTCTCTCTCCTACCCTCTCTCTTTTTGTCTCTATCCTCCTCTTAGTCACACACACACACACACACACACACACACACCATCTTATCTTCTTCCTCTGATCCCAGGAGAAGAAAATTTTGAAGAACATCGAGCTGTTCCAGAGAGCTGTTGACAAGTATACACTGGAGCCTGTGGACATCATCAGAAAGTGGTTTGCTAATCTGTAAAGGCAGGATGAGCTGTACTGGTGAGAACAGACCCATCTGCCCAAGTCCAGGGCAAGAGTGGGCTTTTTCCTGACCCAGTCCACAGCTGTCTCCATGGCACCCCACACAGTCCCAATAGGAGTGTCTTTGCCTGCCTGGAAGACAGACACCAGGCTGGGCACCAGGACTGTGGCTAACAAGTGCCTGTGTCTCCTTCTGTCCTGCAGCTATGGCCTTTTCTGCTGCCTGGAGCCCAGGCCCTAGGAAGACAGCGCAGCTGTTTGCTGTGTAGAACTGCAAGTTGGACTACAAGTATGCGTCACCCATTGCGCTTGGGTTATTCTCTGTCATTAAAATGTTGTTACTTTTGCAATCTGGAAGTTCTTGGTTCTTTTTTTTTCCTGTTCTCACTTGTCATCAGATTAAGTCCTCTCCTTCCTTTGAGACTCAGAATTTCTGCAAGTTTGGAGACTAGCACAAAGGTTGGAGTGTGTGCTTTGCATGTGGGAGATCAGGTTGGAGTCCAGGAACACATGGTTTCCTAAGCGTTGCCAGGCATGACCACTATGTATTGTGTTAGGGGTAGCAGCTAAATACCAGGATCAGGATGGCCCAATAAAATAAAGAAATAAATTTTTCAAACTGAATTCATTATGGTCTCAGCAACCCTCTTTCTATTGAGGAGCGGGGAGGTCAGTAATAATAATATCGAAACATTTTAGCACCATTAGGTTCATTCACAAATACTGAAATACTTGTGGATTAGGACATCACGGTTTGATACTGTTCTATCATTTCCTGACAAGCAAGTAAGTTGATATTCAGTAAATCACCAAGCTGTTTGATTTTGTAAAAGAGTACTTGAATTACACAAAATGGCATTGCTTGATCTCACTCCTTCCTTGCCTATTTTATGGACAGAACATTCTCCTTGATCGCCTACATTCTATACCTACTAATGATCGTCTCTCCTCCCTTCTTCTTTTCCCAATCCTGATAAACTCTTGTTAGCTCTTGTTTTCTCTGAGTGCTAATATGTAAGGTTCTACTTAAAAGTAAGATCATTGATTCTTTGTTTCATTTCATGACTATGTTCATCTAGGTTCATCTCCTTTGTGAATCTAGCAAAAGAATACTGCTTTGGTTTTGTAACATTTTTTCTCATACCTTTTTAGCCATTGTTGTGGCTATTGCCTGGGATGACACATATGTGTGGTTGTGGGGCTCACACATGTGGCTGAGTTGCTGAAAAGGAGCTCTGGTCAGGATTAGGTGCTCATATAGTCTGCAGATTTGTCACTGTTTCTTCCTCAACTATGGTGCTCACACATTCTGCCCCTGGAACTCATTAGTCTTTGGGGTGCTCATGTTGTGCTGTTTAGTGCTCCACTCCTGTATGTGGTGCTTGTTCACCCTTTGTAGACAGTTGAGGGTTTAGGCCAAGCAACATAGTTTTAACTTGGGTGATTTCACAGACAAAGCTGTGGAGCTTAAGGGAACACAGACTCTGCACAGACGATGGGACTCCCAGAGAAATACAACAATGTTAATTATCATCAACAATACTGAGTCACTATTTTTATATATACATACATCCATATATATGTGTATATATATGTATGTTTATATATATAAACATTGATCATATGACAGTGTACTGTCCGAGCATACAGAAAGTAATTCCATAGCTTTTAATTCTTTTAATATTTGTCTTCAAATTTCAATCCTAAAATTTCTTCCCTTCCTTCTTGATGTTATCTGTTTAATTTTGAGATGAAAGAAACTCAAGCACACCCTGTTCATTAGTTCATTGCACTGATATCATTGTAAACAGGAAAACATAGTGCCCTAAAGAAATGGTCAAGGGCTGATATAACATTGCTGAAAAATGGAGTCAGTTCCTTCTAGGAAGCTACACATAGGAATCACCCAACTGTCCAAAGATTTAGAGATTAATCCTGATGAAATCTAAACTTAATCTAAACAAGATGTAAAATTCCTTGACATGGAGATTGTCCTTATTTTTTTTTTTGGATTGGTAGCAAAAACACAACCCACAAAAACAAAACCCTACAAATGAGACTACATAGAATGAAGTAAAATAATCAATACAAAGTGAAGACTACAATGACTCAATGATCGATTTGAAGTTTGTATTTTCAATAACAGCACAAAAATTATATTATCCTAGATTTCAGTAACAAATAAGTGCTTAAAACATTGTGAAGAAAAGATGGAAAATTTTGTATATTTGCCTAAGGATCAACAATGTGTCTATGAGATGACTCTCTTGATCATCATATCAAAGTCTTATATGCATTTTATCATCATATTTTAGATATTATAAATTATAATTTGTTACATATTATGTTATATATAATGCTATATATTATATATAAATATAAACATTACATATGAATAGAAACTTATTTTATCATATTTTCTTATATCATGTATACTATTATTTATATGTTATATATTATTAAATATATTATATACAATATAATATCTTATTGTATTATATAATATATTATATATAAATATTTATGTATGATATATTAGTTTATATAACATAATATATTATAGAATATATAAGATTTGGTATTGTATATAAATATAGTATAATACATATATTTAATATTTATATATAAATAACATTTTAATTTAAATATTTATATTTTTGGAACCCTCTAGGGTCTAGGTATCAAACTAGATTCCATTGTGTACAAGACAAGTGCCCTACTTGCTGTACTATCAATCTTGCCTGTTCTTTGGTTGTAGATTCAAGTAAGGTAATTATGAAAAATGACAGAAACTAGATTCCAAATCAAGGCATCTGACTTCACTTAGTAATTTGAAGTATAATGCTTTGCCTATATTTTCCATTTTACTTACATGATTTATAAATGCAGAACTCTACCTAGAACTTAGTATATGGAGAAATTGTAATTAAGATCAATACTTTATTTTACATGTTTTTGAACATTCTTTTGGGATGAATTATTGGGAAGTAAATACTGTGTTTTGACCAACTATATCACTTCAAATGGCCAAAATTTCTGCAAGATTCTGCAGGAATCCTGGTGAGTGGAGTGAAAGAAGACATCTATTTCTATGAGGCACTTACAGAAATAACATAGTATGCTACAGCTAGGGCCCTCTGTTTACTTTTGATTGCCTTATTCATCACTAACAAATGCCAGCCTCTCAAACTAGCACTTGTATGGAAAATCAATGTAGAAGAAGATCTTTGCCCTGTGATGAAGAGTAAATTACAACACACTTAGTCATGAAGACAAATTCACGATTTATAGTCAACTTCCCTTTTACACTAACTGTGAAATAATTCTGCTAAATTAAGTTTAAATGTTTCAAAAGATTGTTTTAAATACAATAGAAGAGATCATTATTTTGAAGATCCTAACAGATCTTTGAAAGCACTTCCAAAGCAAAGAATGTTCTATTTTAAAGCACATAATGGCTTTTATCTATTTGCTTATTTTTATCTTTTTACTATCTACTACAGTTTGTCATACAAGAGACAAGCATAACTATTTGTAGAATGAACAAGTATATTTATTTGTGTTACAGTGATAATTAGTATCCACTTCATATACTGAAAAGGACATCTTCTCTAAAACATTTAATAAGAACCTAGATAGTAGTGTTTTGTAGGTTAGTTGTTCCTGTAAACAATTAAGTTTATCTAGAGATTCCATTAGGAAATAGTATGATATTATGTTAATTATCAGTAAAAGTAGATAACATAAGGAAATACTAGAACCAGAACTAGGTTTGTGATTTCTTTTTTTTTTTAATTTATTTTTTTATTTAAACACATTGATTACATACATGATTGTGTTTGGGTTTCAGTCATGTAAAGAACACCACCCATCACCAGTGCAACATTCCCATCACCAATGTCCCAAGTCTCCCTCCTCCCCACCCGACCCCCGCCTGTACTCTAAACAGGCTCTCCATTTCCCTCATACATTTTCATTATTAGGAAAGTTCAAAATGAAGTTATTTCTCTAACTAAACTCATCACTCTTTGTGGTGAGCTTCCTGTGGTGAGCTGGAACTTCCAGCTCTTTTCTCTTTTGTGTCTGAAAATTATTATTGCAAGAATGTCTTTCATTTTTCTTAAAACCCATAGATGAGTGAGACTATTCTGCGTTTTTCTCTCTCTCTCTCTCTGACTTATTTCACTCAGTATAATAGATTCTGTGTACATCCATGTATAGGAAAATTTCATGACTTCATCTCTCCTGACAGCTGCATAATATTCCATTGTGTATATGTACCACAGTTTCTTTAGCCATTGTGATTTCTTTCCCTTTAATCCAAATAGGGTATTAGAGAGGAGAGTAACAACCTGGAGTTGTCAACATAATTTGGTCATCAATGTGCAAAATCATTTCCAAGAATGTGAGATGAAAATAAGGGTAGTTTATTTTATCCTTCAAACCTCAGAAAAATGGAGATATCAATGTCTACTTAATAAATTTATGATTTTAAATTGATGAAACCTAAGACAAAGTGAAATAACTAGCAAGACAACTTTAATGCCATGAAAATTATGATCTGAATATCTATAATACATATAATATATAGGAGTGTACTGTATGTTTCAGAGAAACATTCACATTTCCCTTCATAATCAGCTCATGTGTTTCATAAGCAGCCTATGCTTTCTTGTTTGGTATATAATTTCTAGGTTGTATCTGGGCCCACAATCAGAAGGGATTAAGACTGATATGATTATAAGCAGTCTAATGTTTCCTGAAGAGAAAGGAGATGGAGAGCAGAGAAGAAACACGAGAATGAAAGTGAGTTGAGGGACAAAAAATTGGTAAGGAACAGAGACTCTGAAAATACCTATTGGCCTTTTGGCCATTGACTTTTAACTGTTTTATCTTCTTCAGAACTTCCTTGTATCCTTTGTAATATTTTTTCTTGTCTTTTTCTTTTAATTAAGAGATATAAAAGGACAGGTTAAGTTAGCCTAAACAAATATAAAAAAGTTAATCTATACCTTGTTTTGGGGGAGTAGGAAGTGTTTGGTTAAGATCATATTCAGTGATATTTGGCAGCTATTATGACTTTGTGCTCAGGGGACACTGCAGTGCTCACCACTGAACCTGATATAGCCACACACAAGGTAAGATATTTTATTTTTTTTGGTTTTTGGGTCACACCTGGCAGTACTCAGGGGTTACTTCTGGCTCTACACTCAGAAATCGCCCCCTGGCAGGCACAAGGGACCATATGGGATGCCAGGATTCTAACCACCATCCTTCTTCATGAAAGGCAAATGCCTTACCTCCATGTTATCTCTCTGGCCCTAAGATCTTAAAAATTGCTCAGATCTTCATTGCAGTTTTATTTGGTTAAATTCATGGAAGGGTGTTCTTTTACCAAATCTATTAGAACCTGAAAATAAACTGACTAACAGAAGTCAGAGAGTTGATTATTTTCCTTTCAGGAAAAAAAACAAAAAACAAAAACAAAACTTGCTGATATTTTACATTGACATTGAACCAGATTAGCGTTTCCACTTAAATTTTGGCCTTGCAAAACATTGTGGGAAGTGAGGAAAAAGAATTGAATAATGTCCTCTAGGACTAAGGACAAGAAAAGTCTAAGATTGGTCCTATCTATTTGTGAGACTTGAGTGTGTTGTGCATCAAGAGACAAGTAAGACTAAATGACAACTGGGGAAACAATCCTGCAGGAGGGATCTGATAGCCTCTAAAGAGAGAAGCACAAAACAACTGTGCCCAGTAAAGCCATTTAAGCACATGCCTATTGTAAACAAAAATTTCAAATTGGAATCATCTCTAGGAGAGTGCACTCCCTCTGCTTTAAAGGCCAAGGGACATGGAAAATGAATACTCACAGGCAAATACACTTTACTTCCATAGATACTGCTGAATATATGTAGGGTGAAGAATAATAAACTAAAATATTTAGTCAGACTGAAGACAGATATTGAGTAAGAGTTATTAACTAAAGTAGATCTAATTCGAATTATTCAATTGAAGAAAACAATAAGAAGAAAGCACAGTATTAAGAGGATAGTTATAGGACAGAAGAAGTAAGTGAAGGTTTTGCTTTGCCTGAGGCAGTGCCTCTACAAGATATCCCTGAACACTGAGCCAGGAATAAGCCCTAAGCATTAACAGGTCTGGACCCATTCCCCAAATAAAAAAACAAATAGGGCTAGGAGATAAGAGGTCTGAGATGAAAATTTATTGAAAAAACAGGTTCCAATATTAAGCGTAAAAATTTCTCAGTATTTGAGTATCTATTTTATTTTTATTTAATAAATATTAATTTAAAGTCTTTCGAATTGAACACATAAAATTTGAGTCTAGAGAAAGAGTACAGCATAACGGCCACTAATTTTCAAGTAACCAATTTATGTTGACCTGGTGTCACTTATGGTCCACTAAGATGCCAGGAGTAATCTCTGAGGGCAGAATTACATATAAGCCTTGAGAAGCACTGAATTAAAAACAAATAAGTAAATAAATAAATAAATAAATAAATGCCAAAAAGGAAAAAAATGCATTGCAAATATTTAGAACATAGTATCTCAGAGAAGAATGCTAAATATTTTTGACATTGCTATTTAGTTCTCTCATGGAATGGCTCTTTATACATAAATGGATATCTAATTTTTTAACACATTATAAACTAGGTATTTTATATAAAATAAAAATTCTAAACTATAATTTCATTTTTTAAGGATGGTGAAGAGGCTATATGGACCACATGCAGCAATGCCCTGTAGCAACTCTTAGTTGATGTTCAAGAATTAAATTTGGGTCTATCACTGGTGTCTTAATTTCTGTATTTCCTCTCTTGCTTAAAACTCTAATTTTATGGGGCCGGGCGGTGGCGCTAAAGGTAAGGTGCCTGCCTTACCTGCGCTAGCCTAGGACGGACTGCGGTTCGATCCCCTGGCATCCCATATGGTCCCCCAAGCCAGGAGCGACTTCTGAGCGCATAGCCAGGAGTAACCCCTGAGCGTCACCGGGTGTGGCCCAAAAACCAAAAAAAAAAAAAAAACTCTAATTTTATAATGGATGAAAAATATAGGTAAATGTAGTACCATTCATTTAACAATACTCATATTTTACAATAATTGTGCTTTTTTTCCTAATGAGTCGCCATTACAAATCAAACCTCTATGGCCAAATTTGAACAGTGACTATTTAAATATGCAAAAAAATAATAACATAAACCCACTTTATGAGATGTGATAGCTTTCTATGCTCACAAATTGTATTTTATTCTAGAGTTTCCAAATTTATTTGGTTTACTACCACATTTCTGAAAAAGTTAATCAGTACATTCTGAAAACTAACTTCTTTAGGAGATGAACAGAAACTAACTTCTTTAAGTGAACAAACAGAATCACCCAATTGCACCCACCAACTATTATTACCCCCATTAACACACTCCCAATGGGGTACGTAATATCACTCACCTTTTTAAACGATTGTATATTAAGAAGTGACAGCTGTGCCTTGTCTTTTTAGACTTAGGTAACCCTTTGAAACTTCCCTCATTCTCTTTTTCTAGGGATGATTGTTTTTGGAATCTTCAGCACAAAGGATAAAGTCAACCTTTCCTAAGACTTTCATGTGGAAAGATTGTTTTTAGCAGACTGCTATAAGAAGGGAGGGAAGAGAGACGGAAGGAAACTCAGCATAACATCCATAAATAATTAATTTTAGTATTTTCACTTTTATTCATAGATGCCAATGGGGGAGCCTATTCAGAAGAATAAGCATAGCTCCTGGATTTCTCTAACATCAGCTTTCCTTACATAGGTATGACAGTTGAGCTTCAAAAACTCCCTTTGTCCTTTCTCCATTCCAAAAATTGCAAATAAAAACATCTTTCTATAACCATTCAGAAACCCAAACAGGCTTTTACATTCTCCTCTCCTTTTTACCTTCTGTGACTTTGTTATTTGACATTTCACATCAATTTAAATCTGTGCCCTTTTCAAATCTTCTAATCATCTTTACTCAGATGTCCACCTTAAAGACAAACCTGGGAGTTGACATGGAAATCAACAATTATTTCTTTTTAAAGTCAGAAGGTTGGGTGAAAATTGCACATACTATGGAATCATTATCTGATTTGTCCTGTCACCGCTATAAAAAAGTGATTGATACTTGCTTTTTTTATTTTATTGAGATCATTAGGAATTATAAGTCTTTCACAGTTATATTTAAAATACTAAGTGACAGTAAATAAGGGCCATTTCTACCACCAATGTTGACTTCCCGCTCCTGCCACCATAGTTCCCAGCATGCATCCCATTCTTCCACCCTTAGCCCCCTGAACTACTAGAGTAACAGATATATTTTGTATTTAGCTTTTTATAGTTTGTGTCTCTTAATTCTATTGTCATTGACTTTGGCGTGGGTATTTAGATACTTGCTTTTAAAGGTACAAAACAACTGTCATGTGCTTAGAAGTGCCACTGTACCTATTTTAGTTGGGTGTGGCAATGAATAATTATTGTATCTAAGGTTAAATATTTGTATGTATGATTATTGTATGTAAGGTTAAATATTGTACCACATCACAATCTGCTATGTGTACTCTCTGGTTTTCTTATTTCCTGATATTTCTTTACATAAACCTATTTTACTTTAAAATAAAAGATAAGAATATTCTTCAAATTTAGAAGATGCAATTCTGTTTTTAAAATGATGTTACCTAGCTCAGATAAAAATATAAAACTGGGCCCAGAGAGATAGCACAGCAGCATTTGCCTTGCAAGCAGCCGATCCAGGACCAAAGGTGGTTGGTTCGAATCCCGGTGTCCCATATGGTTCCCGGTGCCTGCCAGGAGCTTTTTCTGAGCAGACAGCCAGGAGTAACCCCTGAGCAACGCCGGGTGTGGCCCAAAAACAAACAAACAAAAAAAACATATAAAACTGTTTCTTTGAGTTTTGGATGACAGCCAGGATCCAGAAACTATCAATTATTTCAGTGGAAGGAATTAAGTGTGCAACATTGTTAAGACATTATAAATAAAAAGCTACATACAATCCATATATAATTAGCTATAAGCCAAATGGCTTTGAGTGTGGGGAAACTCAAACTTTTATTTTCTGGGGCTCTCTTTCTTTTCTTTTCTTTCTTTCATCTTCCTTCTTCTTTCTTTCTTTCTTTCTTTCTTTCTTTCTTTCTTTCTTTTTTTCTTTCTTTCTTTCTTTCTTTCTTTCTTTCTCTCTCTCTCTCTCTCTCCCTCCCTCCCTCCCTCCCTCCCTCCCCCCTCCCTCCTTTCTTTCTTTCTTTCTTTCTTTTCTTCTTTCTTTCTCTTTTCTTTCTTTCTTTCTTTTTTCTTTCTTTCTTTCTTTCTTTTCTTTCTTCTTTCTTTCTTTCTTTCTTTCTTTCTTTCTTTCTTTCTTTCTTTCTTTCTTTCTTTTGGTTTTTCAGGCCACACCCATTTGATGCTCAGGGGTTATTCCTGGCAACGCACTCAGAAATTGCCCCTGGCTTGGGGGGGGGGGACCAGATGGGATGCCGGGGGATTGAACCGTCGTCCTTTCCTTGGCTAGCACTTGCAAGGCAGACACCTTACCTCTAGCACCACCTCGCTGGCCCCGTATTTTCTGGGGCTCTCTTTCTTAAGAAAAAAAGGAGACAAAGAAGAAAAATGAGAAAGAAAGAAAGAAAGAAAGAAAGAAAGAAAGAAAGAAAGAAAGAAAGAAAGAAAGGAAGGAAGGAAGGAAGGAAGGAAGGAAGGAAGGAAGGAAGGAAGGAAGGAAGAAGGAAGAGAGGAAGGAAGGAAGGAAGGAAGGAAGGAAGGAAGGAAGGAAGGAAGGAAGAAGAAGGAAGGAAGGAAGAAGAAGAAAGAAAGAAAGAAGGAAGGAAGAAGGAAGGAAGGAAGAAGAAAATCATCACACAAATAGAAAGAAAGAAAGAAAGAAAGAAAGAAAGAAAGAAAGAAAGAAAGAAAGAAAGAAAGAAAGAAAGAAAGAAAGAAAGAAAGAAAGAAAGAAAGAAAGAAAGATAGAAAGAGAGAGAGAAAGAGAGAGAGAGAGAAAGAGAAAAGAAAGAAAGAGAGAGAAAGAAAGAAAGAAAGAAAGAAAGAAAGAAAGAAAGAAAGAAAGAAAGAAAGAAAGAAAGAAAGAAAGAAAGAAAGAAAGAAAGAAAGAAAGAAAGAAAGAAAGAAAGAGAGAGAAAGAAAGAGAGAGAAAGAAAGAAAGAAGAAAGAAAAGAAAGAGAGAAAAGAAAGAAAGAGAGAAAGAAAGAAAAGAAAGAAAGAAGAAAGAAAGAAAGAAAGAAAGAAAGAAAGAAAGAAAGAAAAAAGAAAGAAAGGAGAAAAGAAAGAAAGAGAGAGAGAGAGAGAGAGAAAGAAAGAAAGAAAGAAAGAAAGAAAGAAAGAAAGAAAGAAAGACAGAGAGAGAGAAAGAAAGAAAGAAAGAAAGAAAGAAAGAAAGAAAGAAAGAAAGAAAGAAAAAAGAAAGAAAAAGAAAGAAAAAAGAAAGAAAGAAAGAAAGAAAGAAAGAAAGAGAGAGAAAAGAAAGAAAGAGAGAAAGAAAGAAAGAAAGAGAAGAGAGAGAAGAAAAAAGAAAGAAAGAAAGAAAGAAAGAAGAAAGAAAGAGAAGAGAGAGAGAGAGAGAGAAAGAAAGAAAGAAGAAAGAAAGAAAGAAAGAAAGAAAGAAAGAAAGAAAGAAAGAAAGAAAGAAAGAAAAAAGAAAGAAAGAAAGAAAGAAAGAAAGAAAGAAAGAAGAAAGAAAGAAAGAAAAAAGAAAGAAGAGAGAGAGAGAAGAAAAGAGAGAAAAAGAAAGAAAGAAAGAAAGAAAGAAAGAAAGAAAAAAAAAGAAAGAAAGAAAAAAGAAAGAAAAGAGAGAGAGAGAGAGAAAGAGAGAAAAAAAGAAAGAAAGAAAGAAAGAAAGAAAAAGAAAGAAAGAAAGAAAGAAAGAAAGAAGAAAGAAAGAAGAAAAAAGAAAGAAAGAAAGAAAGAAAGAAAGAGAAAGAAAGAAAGAAAGAAAGAAAGAAAGAAAGAAAGAAAGAAAGAAAGAAAGAAAGAAAGAAAGAAAGAAAGAAAGAAAGAAAAAAGAAAGAAAGAAAGAGAGAGAGAAAGAGAGAAAGAAAGAAAGAAAGAAAGAAAAAAGAAAGAAAGAAAGAAAGAAAGAAAAAAGAAAGAAAGAAAGAAAGAAAGAAAGAAGAAAGAAAGAAAGAAAGAAAGAAAGAAAGAAAGAAAGAAAAAGAAAGAAAGAAAGAAAGAAAGAAAGAAAGAAAGAAAGAAAGAAAGAAAGAAAGAAAGAAAGAAAGAAAGAAAGAAAGAAAGAAAGAAAGAAAGAAATCCCTGTCCTTCGGGCTTGGGAGGGTCTCTCTCCCTTCCTGGAGCTGGATTTTTAGCAGCACAGGCGGGCAGCTGGCAGACCTCCGTATGTGCCAGCGGCCTTTTGGCCTGGCCTAGGGTGGGGGGCCCGGACCTGGGTCACCCGAACCCCCTCTCCCCCTTTCCTCCGGATCTCCAGGTGGGTTTCTGGGAGGAGCTCATGGGGCACCCTGGGTTTTCCCCACTCCCAGGCCGGCTCTAGAGGGTGGATCAGGGGGTGTAGTTTGATCTGGGGGGAGGCAAATGATTTCTCAGCTATACTCAGGCTATCACTGGCAATTTCATACCAGTCTACATTTTGAAACCGCGCGGGGGCTAGCGCCCCCAGCGATCATATGCTCCTCCCAACCATCAGTACCCCAGATTTACCCTTCTTAACTTCAGTAACACACAGCTTCAATCTCTGACCAAAGACATACAGTAGATCTTACAAATCCCAGAACTATTTAGAAGGACACAAATCGAACACATATTGAACACATATATCTTTTGAATATTTTATGGTTATTTTCTTTAACTGCTGTAACTCTCTATATATTCTTCTACCATGATGTTTCTATCCACTTTTCATCTTGTCTTTTCTTTGTAAGCTGTTCAGTAAGGATTGTGGTGGAACTGTCCCTCAGTTTGATGCCTATGATTGAACTATGTCATGGAAATTGCTGGTCTTGTTCCTATTGCCTCCAGATGCACCAATAACGCTTCGTGGCATTGATCCTTGTTTGCATAGACACATTAAAATGGGAAAACACTATACATACAGATTAGTTATTATCTAATAAATCTCATTACAATGTACCTTACACCCTGAATATTGATATAATGACCTGGCATAGGCCTCAGTTGAATGGGCATTCTCCATTCACGCTGGAACCAGGCAAGCTATCTACGAAACATCCAAGGTCTTTTATAGCAACAGTTGGAAGCAGTCCTCTACCAGGAAAGACACTACCGAGGGTGTGACATCGACCTCCTAATAAGACACTTCCGTTTACACTGAGAAGACGTGACAACAACAATGACCTGCGAGAAGACATGACAACAACGATGACCTGCTCTACAGGACATGGTTCTCTCTATTGCCCCTTAAGTGTGAGGTGAAACGAGAGGATGCTCTGCACCATCCTGACTGCAATATGGGATATGCAGACTCCAGGATCTTTAATACAGAAGAATGATACCAACAACAGAGACTATGTGAGGAATGGAGGTGTATTGCCACTACAGACTATGACTTGAATTGGACAAACTAGTTTGCCTGGAGCCTAGAGTCAGCCCTGTGCCAGGAAACTTCAGGGTTAGGGTCTCCATGTATTTAGACCATAATTTGTCTTTCCATGTCCCTTATGTTTTGGTGGGCCTATGCAAACAAATGCCACTTTAATATCGTTTTTTACTATGTTCTCTTGACTCCAATCCTTAAGAAAAACAACCCATTAAAACTTTTGAGGTTAACTTAAACTAGTAAGCATGTGCATGGACCTAGATAAATGTACTTTGCCCTCAATGTTTAAAGAGTTACATAAGTCTAATATTTTTAGATTATATGGTGTGCTGCAAAGAAACAATATGTACTACAACTGGGGATTTGAGGGACAAAGTAATTGTATTGTACATGGGTTCAGTTTTGTTTTTCTTAATGTTCTTTGGCTGAAAGTTCAAGGCTGGGATATCATCGATGGAACTACTGAGAATCCTGTTTATGGGTGATTGGGCTTCCACTGTAACTTTACCCTGTCCTCTTTCTTTGCATCTTTGTTGTCATAATTAAAATAATAAAAAAAAGAAAGAAAGAAAGAAAGAAAGAAAGAAAGAAAGAAAGAGAGAGAGAGAGAGAGAGAAAGAAAGAAAGAAAGAAAGAAAGAAAGAAAGAAAGAAAGAAAGAAAGAAAGAGAAAGAAAGAAAGAAAGAAAGAAAGAAAGAAAGAAAAAGAGAAGAAAGAAAGAAAGAGAGAGAAGGGAAAGAAAGAAAGAGAGAGAAGGAAAGAAAGAGAGAGCAAGAAAGAAAGAGAGAAAGAAAGAAAGAATGAGAGAGAGAAAGAAAGAGAGAGAAATACAGAGAGAGAAATAAAGAAAGAGATAGAGAGAGAGAGAAAGAAAGAAAGAGAGAGAGAAAGAAAGAAAGAAAGAAAGAAAGAAAGAAAGAAAGAGAGAGAGAGAGAGAAAGAAAAAAGAAAGAAAGAAAGAAAAGAAAGAAGAAGAAAGAAAGAAAGAAAGAAGAAAGAAAGAAAGAAAGAAAGAAAGAAAGAAAGAAAGAAAGAAAAAGAAAGAAAGAAAGAAAGAAAGAAAGAAGAAAGAAAGAAAGAAAGAAAGAAAGAAAGAAAGAAAGAAAGAAAGAAAGAAAGAAAAAAGAAAGAAAAAAGAAAGAAAGAAAGAAAGAAAGAAAGAAAGAAAGAAAGAAAGAAGAAAGAAAAAAAGAAAAAAAGAAAGAAAGAAATAGAAAGAAAGAAAGAAAGAAAAAAGAAAGAAAGAGAGAGAGAGAGAGAGAGAGAAAGAAAGAAAAGAAAGAAAGAAAGAAAGAAAGAAAGAAAGAAAGAAAGAAAAAAAAAGAAAAGAAAGAAAGAAAGAAGAAAGAAAGAAAGAAAGAAAGAAAGAAAGAAAGAAAGAAAGAAAGAAGAGAAAGAAGAGAAAGAAGAGAAATATAGAAAAATTCTATTGTGAATGGAGAAGTATTTATGCATCGGGAAAGAGAAATCAGAAACACTAGTTTCAAATATGAAGACATCCAAGAAATAAGTATAGATTAAATAATTGATAATCAAAGGAGAGGAGCACAAAAATTTGATCTAAGGGTTCTTAATTTCTAAATTACTGGAATACTCAACCTGCTGGGAATGCCTCGTGAGCTGTAGTCGTCTATTCACTCTTATCTGCCATGTCCCCTTGGAGGAAGACAATCTTTATAGATTCTACCTTAGCTTCCTCTTTCAGCACACTCCTTTATGAACTGTAATGCCCCCACCTTAGACTTGGATAAAATTAGACAGGAATGTCTCTGTTACCAGTTTTTCCTATGTTGGTTATTTTTTTCATAATATCATTATTTAAACACCATGATTACAAACATGATTGTAGTTGGGTTTCAGTCAGAAAAAAAAAAAATCTTCACCAGTACAACATTTCCATCACCAATTTCCCCCCATGTCTCCATGCCTTTGTTCAGACAGGCTTTCTACTTTCCTCACTCATTCACATTGTTATGAAGTTCATCACAATGAGTGGTGAGTGCAGTTAGAGAAATAATTACACTGAGAACTACCATGTTGATTATTCTTGATTAATAAATAACCTTGTGAAGGACAGTTAGGGCACTCACTACATGAGACTGTGAGCCCCCTGATACCAGACTTTTTTTTTTTTCATTTGTCTATCTTGTTTTCTTAATCCTCAGGTGATGCATATTCAGGACCATTCACTTGGAGCTGGTCCCCAGTATAATTAAGCTAAAACCATTTCTTAAGAGAAATGCCTCATGCAACAAGGACCCAGATCCCTGAAGACTGGATTCTGGTTTCATACTGAAGTCTTTGAACTTGAAAGAGGATTGCATGGACCTGAGACCTAGATATTTATAGCAGAATTATTGGGTTATTATTGGTGCTGGTGTGCAGTTGTTAGTGGAGAGTTTGTGTGAGAAGGAGAAATGAAGGGAATAAATGTTCTGATTCTACAGGTTGTGTGAAAGCTGTAAATAGGTTCATCAGCTGTCAGAAAGGCCCTGCTGCCCGCAGGGCAGAGAAACAATTGAGGACAGTGCTACTACGAACTGAGCAGGCAAATGCAGCACAGATCAGCATTTTTCTTTTCCACAGATTCAAATATATAGGCATCTCTAGAACTAGCTACCACTGCTCAACGACTTGTTTACATAAAATGCTAAATATCACTATCGTGTGCTTACCTATTCCAATAGAATTTCTGTAACAGATAATCATGAGAATGTGATAAAAAAGAATAAGAATATTTAAACTACAGCTCTAATCTACAAGAAAGAAGAATTTGCATAGGGAATCACAAAGGTTTTATGAACAAGGTGTATCAAAACTACCATAAAATTCATTCAGTTAGAGCCATGAATAGAAAAGTTTTTGTTTCTAAGAACAAGCATTTGTCAAAGTCAAAAAATTAGAAAAACTGAATGTATTTAGGAGAAACAGATCAGGTAAGATAAACTATACAAAATGAGACTTTTTATTGACGATGCCTTCTCCTTTCTGCTTTTTGCTCAAATGTCTTTTCTTTCTCAACTACTTTCTTAAATGTCCTCACTCACAGTTATACACTTGTTTCATTGTGCATAGCTCATATGCCATGTGAATCTCACTTGAAGTTTACAGTTATTTACATTGCCCTATTGAATGAGTGACTTAGAGCACCATGCTTTATCATCCTGCCCTCTAATAGTTGCTTCAGAAGATGGCTAAACTGTACAAAAGGTGTGGAGCAAGCAAGTATTAAGACAAGTGAGAGAAACCAGGACCAGGTGTTGAAGAATCTGGACTTTATTTACATGATGAGCCAAAACTTGGTGTTACTTGCCAGAGCAGTGTTGTTAGGAAAAGAAGTGTGTGTGAAGGAGGTAGACACACTAGCATCTAGAAGAGCAATTTAGAAGGCCAACGTTTCATTGCTTAAGTGAAGAAATTCAATGAGTGAGTTTCTGAGCAGTCCCCTGGGTGAAAGAAGAAAGGAAAGTGATTTGTAAGCCTTACTTTCCTTCATTTCTCAGACCTGGTTGCACTGCAAAGACTTTTGTCTTCAGAAACTGTTTTGTAACATACATAAATAGTGTTTTACATGACTCTATAAAAGCTATTTCCCCTCAGGAAATACCTTTGGAAAGAGGATAGTAGCAAAGGCTGCTTGATCAGATAATGAAAGTTGAATGATTCTCAAAACTTGTACATCACAGACTGCCACAATCTAGGCATCTGAGTCTCTGAAGCACATCAGCAGCCCAGTCTTATCTCCTGCCACCAATCTTGTGCTAACCCAGGATTAGCTTCCCTCCTCAGGGTGGGTCTAGGACTAAGGACATTCTCTTCAGTTAATGATCTGGACAGAATGGGTCCTGTGGGCCTGGAGAGATAGCACAGCTGCGTTTGCCTTGCAAGCATCCAATCCAGGACCAAAGGTGGTTGGTTCGAATCCCGGTGTCCCATATGGTCCCACGTGCCTGTCAGGAGCTATTTCTGAGCAGACAACCAGGAGTAACCCGTGAGCAATGCCGGGCGTGGCCCAAAAACAAAAACAAAAAAAAAAAAACAAAAAACAAAAACAAAAAACAAAAAAAGAATGGGTCCTGGGATAATGACCAGAGACACTTTATTTCCCTCTACCAATGCTTATATAGGACAAGAAAAATTGTAGGTGTATGTGCAGGTGGCAGGACCCAGGACATCAGTGATGGGCAACTGGGGACATGAAACACCAAGGAGAACTTAAAGATAAACATTGGATATTAGAATTATTGGGAGCAATACAACAGGTCATAAAAGTAACCTCTTGACCAGAGCTCTTTATGAGAGAGGAGGGACAGCCTAGAGTCAAGGCTTTGAGTGGTTTCTGATTATGAGAAGATGGTGCCCCTCTTTGGGATGTCCCTCCCCATCTCTGGAGTGGTATCTGCAAGATTTCTACCTCAAGGATAATTCCCCAAATAGTGGCTATACTGTGAAGGAGTCCCTGTGAAGCAGTCATACTATGGAAGGACAGGGATTTTATCTGCCAGGCTTTTTGGGAAAAGCATCACAGAGAGATCCAACAAACCTGTTTCTAATTCAAAATAAGTCTTTCCAGAACACTATGTTCATTTAGTCTTGTATGTTCACTGTGTTTAACATGTTCCATATTTATTATAAGTAATATCACACCTTAAGTCTGTACTTTCCTTAACCTTTGATTTAGATTTGAGTATATTAATTATACATATTCATTTATACTGCTACCCATTCTTTAATCATTATTTTTTGAATAAATTAAGCTAATTTCAATTACCTTATTTTTATATAGAGAGCTACATTAGACATTATTCCAGATGATTTTCTATGCAATTAGATATCTGATGAATATTAAATTTTATAAAATAGTATTAACCAACAACAAAATTATATACAATATTTTATAAATATCTAATAAAAATTTTATAAAATATTTATAACCAGCAACCCCAGCAACCTGTGAGTTACCACTAACCCTATGTCTTAGAATTTTGCAAACACAGCTAATAAGAATGGCATTTCATAGTTATTTTATTGTTAATGCCTCTAATAACCTGTTTTCACTTTTGTTTGACATTTATATTTTGTCGTGCCCCTTTATTAACAAGTCTTATTACTTTTGATTTGTAGAAATTATTTGTCAATGCTTTATAAAGTAACTTGCAGTTTTCAATTTTTATAAGTAAACTACTCCTAGTTCATGATCTGTACTTGGATCAAAATGCATATAAGGTGGCCAGAGCAATAGTGCAATGGTAGGGTGTTTGCCTAGTACATGACCACCCAGGATGGACAGAGGCTAGATTCCTGGCATCCCATTTGGTCCCCCGAGCCTGTCAGGAGCGATTACTGAGTGCAGAGCCAGAAGTAACCTCTGAGCACCGCCAGGGGTGACCCAAAAACAAACAAACAAACAAATATATATATATATATATATGGTTTACTTTTAGGAAAATTTCAGGTGTAACTTTTTGGTTTGTATGAGCATAAATGAGTATAAAATATTTTGAAATTTTAGTATAATAATTCCCGATATTATAATCTTAAAGTTGTAAATGTTGGTTTTTTTGGTAGAATTTTGATAAGGACTGGAATTTGTAGTAACTTTATGTAATGGTTCCACTCGCCATGTCCCACCCAGGATAATAGGTCTTCAGCAGGGGTTGCTGCAAGAAATAATCCAAAGGAAGTTTAGAGGGTGAATCAAGCTGAGAGGTTGATCAGGTATGTTTCTTCTTAGATCAGCAGAAAAAGAGTTATCTGCCAGACTGCAGGTTTTTTTTTTTTAATTTTTATTTTGATCATATTGGCTTACAAATCTTTCACAGTAGTATTTTAGGTACATATTAACATTGAATCAGGGGAATACCTGTCACCAAATTTGTCCTTCCTCCATCTCTGTTCCCTTCCTGTAACCCATAACCCCCATCATCACCCTCCGGGCTGCTAGAGTAGGTGGTCCCCTCTTTGTCTAGCTTACTATTAGTGATCATATCTGTTTGGTCTTGGTACTCTCACTTGTTTCCCTTTCTATTTGAGAGGTGGAGCTAGATAATTCGAGTTATGTGGTTTTGTTTGAAAGAAAGAAAAGCAATAGAATGGGGTAAAAATAAATAAAGAAAGAGAGAAAAGAAAAATCAAATGAGCTAAAAATGGTCAGAGTCTTTCTAGAGGCTTTCAACCTCAGTTTAAGAGAAGACATGAAAAAGATAATTGAAACACCACAAAAATACAGAAAGAAATATCAAATTAAATATCCAGTGAGTACTACCGAAATAAAGACAAGCACCACACAATAGTCTCGGTCCTGAAATCAAACCATGTTGGAGTGCAAAAGGAAAGAGAAAGATAAAAAAATAAAATAAAATAAAATAAAATTGGAGACATCAATTTCAATATCTACATCAAAATAAAGAAGTCAAAAATAAAGATGTCTGCCTCAACTGGGATTTATGCTGTAGACATTTCTTTGTGGAGTTAACTGAAACCCAAGCGGTTTGGGACATCAGGAGGGGAAAAAACACGAATCTATGCCTGCCCAGTGGGGCCCAACTGTGAAAAACTTTGAGTGCTTCCTGTAAATGTCTGTCTACTGTCCTCTTGCGTGAAACTCTTGGGAGTGAGGCAAAAGAGGCTCCAGAAAACTTGCTCTCCCAGAGGCCATTTTCAGGGTGGGACTCCAGAACATAAAAACCGGCAGGCTTTTGCAGAAGCCGGGTCCTCAGTTTGGGACATCAGGCAGGGAAAATCCACGAATCTACACCTGCCCAGTGGGGCCCAACTGTGAAAAACTGTGAGTGCTTCCTGAAAATGTCTGTCTACTGTGCTCTTGCGTGAAACTCTTGGGGTGGGGCAAAAGAGGCTCCAGCAGAGCACAGCCACTTCGCATTCTATGCGGCCTTGTGCTCTTTCTAAGAAAAGAACACCATCGCAACAAGAAGAAAAATTTACACTAAGAACTGTGCTATATCACAGAAGCAAGCATTTCTATCCAGACTGTCTTCTCTGTTGCATGCTCGGGCCTAAGATTTGATCCAGTGTGAGGTTTCATCCATGGAGGACTCCATCCCTTAGACGCAAGTCAGCCCATACAGAAAGGGCGGAGCCAGAGGAGTGTGCTGCCTGCATCATATAGCCAATGAATAGCACCACAACACGTAGAAAAAAAACACAATAAGAGTGTGACAATGGGGAAACAACGCAGGCCAGCATCAGACATAGAGAATGAAGATGACAATTCTGAGGACCAGATAATGACCAACCAACTAATCAAAATCTCAGATAAGGACTTTAGACTAGCAATATGGAAGATGCTCAAATAACTCAAAGAAACCATGGATAGAGTGGAACAGAACACTAATAAGAACCAAGAAAATATGAAGACAGAAATCACAAAACTCCAAACTGAAATAACATGTCAACTAACAGGCCTGAAAAAGTCAGTAAACGAAGTGAATGACAAAATCGAGAAGCTCTGGGACAGGGTATCAGAAGCTGAGAATAGACTTGGTGCTGTGGAAGATGAGATACATAACAATTCCATACAGCAGGAGAGATTGGACAAAAAACTTAAAGCAAATGAGCAGACAATGGAAAATTAGTCAAAGAATGGGAACAGATGAAAATAGAAGTCTATGATAAGATCAACAGAAACAACTTAAGAATCATTGGAGACCCAGAGACCCAGGAAGAAAATTTCCAGAAAGAATCAACGGTCAAGAACATCATTAAAGAGAAACTTCCAGAGCTAAAGAATATATGTGATCAAATCCTGCATGCTCGAAGAGTACCAACCAAAAGAGACCCCAGAAAAACCACCCCAAGACACATCCTAGTCACAATGACAAATACCACAGATAGAGACAGAATTCTGAAAACAGCAAGATCAAAAGGTGAAATTATGTTCAAGCAAGCATCCTTGAGATTTACAGCAGACCTGTCACCAGAAACACTCAATGCCAGAAAGCAGTGGTGGGATATTGTGACAAGACTGAATGAAATGAATGCTTCACACAGAATACTATACCCAGCAAAACTCACTTTCCGGTTTGACAGAAGAATACATGGTTTCACAGACAAAAATCAGCTCAGAAACTTTACAGACACAAAACCAGTCTTAAGAGAAAAACTGAAAGACCTAATTTAAGACAAGACTAAACAAAAGACACACCAAATTTCGCTACAAAGATGGCATTAAATGCCAACGTCTTAATTAAATTCTCTCAACGTCAATGGACTAAATGCACCAGTCAAGAGACACAGAGTGGCTAAATGGATCAAAAAACTCAATCCAACCTTCTACTGCCTACAAGAAACGCACCTAAATAGTCAGAACAAACATAGACTCAAAATACAAGGCTGGAGAAAAATTATCCAAGCAAAAAACACCCATAAAAAAGCTGGAGTGGCCATACTAATATCAGATAATGCAAACTTTGTACTCAGGAAGGTTGTAAGAGACAAAAATGGACATTTTATATTAAACAAGGGGTATGTAGAGCAGGAAGAAATAACTCTCCTAAACATATATGGACCGAATGAGGGGCCAGCAAAATATTTAATACAACTGTTGACAAATCTGAAAAATAATATCAATAACAACACAATAATTGTGGGGCACCTCAACATGGCTTTGTCAACACTGGATAGGTCAACCAGACTGAAACCCAACAAGAATATACTAGACCTGAGGAGAGAAATGGAAGAAAGAGGCCTAGTAGATATATATAGGACACTCCATTCCCAGAAACCTGGATACACATTCTTCTCCAATGTACATGGGACATTCTCCAGGATAGACTACATGCTGACACATAAAACATACCTCCATAAGATCAAGAGGATAGAAATTTTGCAGACTACCTTCGCTGACCACAAGGCTCTGAAATTATTTGTGATTTCCAAAGGGACTCAGAAGAAAAACTTTAACACCTGGAAGTTAAACAGCCTCATGCTCAATAACCAGTGGGTCCGAGATGAAATCAAGGAGGAAATCAAAAGGTTCCTGGAAACAAATGACAATAAAGACACAAACTATCAGAACTTATGGGACACAGCAAAAGCAGTACTAAGAGGAAAATTTATAGCTTTGGAAGCACACATCAGGAAGGAAGAAGGAGCTTACCTGAGTAGCTTAATGACACAGCTAAAAGAACTAGAAAGTACTCAACAAAAGGACCCAAAAATAGGAAGACAGAAGGAAATAACAAAGCTGAGAGCAGAAATCAACAAAGTGGAAATCCAAAAAACAATCCGAAAGATCAATGAAAGCAGAAGTTGGTTCTTTGAAAATATAAACAAGATTGATAGACCAATGGCAAACCTAACAAAGAAAGAGAGAGAGAGAGAGAAACTTTATAACTCGTATTAGGAATGAAAAAGGAGAGATCACTTCTGATACGACAGAGATTCAAAGAGTAATCAGAAACTACTTTGAGAAACTCTACGCCACTAAAAATAAGAACCTGGAAGAAATGGATAAATTCTTGGACTCTTATAATCTTCCACGGTTAAAGGAAGAGGATGTAGCATATCTAAACACCCCCATCACCATTGATTAAATTAAAATGGTAATCAAATGTCTGCTGAAAAACAAAAGCCCAGACCCAGAGGGATTCACTAATGAATTATTTCAAACTTTCCAAGAGGAACTACTACCAATCCTGGCAAGACTCTTTCATGAAATTGAACAAACAGAAACACTTCCAAATAGCTTTTATGAAGCCAACATCACCTTGATACCTAAACCAGACAGAGATGCTACAAAAAAAGAAAATTACAGACCAATATCGCGGATGAATGCAGATGCAAAGATCCTCAACAAAATCCTGGCAAATAGGATTCAATGCCTCATTAAGAAGATCATCACTACAATCAAGTAGATTTCATCCCAGGAATGCAAGGATGGTTTAACATCCGTAAATCTAACAACATAATACACAACATCAATAACAAGAAAAATAAAAACCACATGATCATATCAATAGATGCAGAGAACGCATTTGATAAGGTCCAACACCCATTCTTGATCAAAACTCTCAGCAAGATCGGAATGGAAGGAACCTTTTCAATATAGTTAAGGCCATCTACCACATGCCAATGGCAAATATTATCCTCAATGGAGAAAAACTAAAAGCCTTTCCTCTAAATTCTGGCATAAGACAAGGCTGTCCTCTCTCACCACTCCTATTCAACATAGCACTGGAAATACTTGCTATAGCGATTAGGCAAGAAAAAGATATCAAGGGAATCCAGATAGGAAAGGAAGAAGTCAAGCTCTCACTGTTTGCAGATGACATGATACTCTACTTAGAAAACCCTAAAACTCTACCAAAAAGCTTCTAGAAACAATAGACTCATATAGCAAGGTGGCAGGCTACTAATTTAACACACAAAAATCAATGGCCTTTCTATACACCAATAGATATAAGGAAGAAATGGACATTAAGAAAACAACCCCATTCACAATAGTGCCACACAAACTCAAATATCTTGTAATCAACTTGACTAAAAATGTGAAGGACCTATACAAAGAAAACTATAAAACTCTGCTCCAAAAAATAAGAGAGGACACGCGGAAATGGAAGTGCATACCCTACTCGTAGATTGGCAGGATTAACATCATCAAAATGGCAATACTCCCCAAGGCATTATACAGATTTAATGCTATCCCTCTAAAGATACCCATGACATTCTCCAAAGAAGTGGATCCGGCAATTTTGAAACTCATTTGGAACAATAAACACTCTAGAATAGCTAAAGCAATAATTGGGGAAAAGAATATGAGAGGAATTACTTTCCCCAACTTTAAGCTGTACTACAAAGCAATAGTTATCAAAACAGCATGGTATTGGAATAAAGACAGGCCCTCAGATCAGTGGAATAGGCTTGAATAATCAGAGAATGTTCCTCAGGCATACAATCACCTAATTATTTTATAAAGGAGCCTGAAATCCTAAAAGGAGCAAAGAAAGCCTCTTCAACAAGTGGTGTTGGCACAACTGGCTAGCCACTTGCAAAAAATGAACTTAGACCCCCAGCTAACATCATGTACGAAGGTTAAATCCAAATGGATGAAATGCCTCGATATCAGACCCGAAACTATAAGATATATATGAACATCACATAGGTAAAACACTCCAGGACATTGATACTAAAGGCATCTTCAAAGAAGAAACTGCATTCTCCAAGCAAGTGAAAGCAGAGATTAACAGATGGGAATATATTAAGCTGAGAAGCTTCTGCACCTCAAAAGAAATAGTGCCCAGGATACAAGAGTGGGAGAAAGTATTCACCGAATACCCATCAGACAAGGCGTAATCTCCAAAATATACAAGGCACTGACAGAAATTTATAAGAAAAAAAAACATCTAATCCCATCCAAAAATGGGGAGAAGAAATGGACAGACACTTTGACAAAGAAAAAATAAAAATTGTCGAAAGACACATGAAATATTCTCCACATCACTAATCATCAGGGAGATGCAAATCAAAACAACTATGAGGTACCACCTCACAACCCAGAGATTGGCATACATCACAAAGAATGAGAACAAGCAGTGTTGATGGGGATGTGGAGAGAACGGAACTCTTATCCACTGCTGGTGGGAATGCTGTCTAGTTCAACCTTTATGGAAAGCAATGTGGAGATTCCTCTAAAAACTGGAAATTGAGGTCCCATACGACCCAGGTAGACCAGTCCTAGGAATATACCCTAGGAACAAAAATTCAAGAATAAAATCTCTTCCTTATACCTATGTTCATTGCAGCACTATTTACCATAGCAAGACTCTGGAAACAGCCAAGATACCCTTCAACAGATGAATGGCTAAAGAAACTGTGGTACATATACACAATGGAATATTATGCAACTGTCAGGAGAGATGAAGTCATGAAATTTTCCTATACATGGATGTACACAGAATCTATTATGCTGAATGAAATAAGTCAGAGAGAGAGAGCTAAAGACACAGAATGGTCTCACTCATCTATGGGTTTTAAGAAAAATGAAAGACATTCTTGCAATAATAACTTTCAGACACAAAAGATAAAAGAGCTGGAATTTACAGCTCACCTCTTGAAGCTCACCACAAACAGGGATGAGTTTAGTTAGAGAGATAACTACGTTTTGAAGTATCCTAATAATGAGAATGTATGAGGGATATAGAAAGCCTGTCTAGAGTACAGGCAGGGGTTGGGTGGGGAGGAGGGAGATTTGGGACATTAGTGATAGGAATGTTGCACTGGTGATGGTTGGTGTTCTTTACATGACTGAAACGTAAACACAATCATGTATATAATAAAGTTGTTTAAATAAAAAAAGATAAAAAATATTAATTTAGATACATTTTGAAACAATCGCTTGAACTTTAAATTTGCCTTCTAAATTTCTAAAATTTCCAGATTCTCATCAGTGTCTAGCACTGGTCCAATTGTAAAGGAAAACACACTACTGCTCAGTACATCTACAACTCCATGTTTATTGCCAGATTTTATAAACATACCTTTTAGCATTCAGCTACCTTCTATTTAGTAGAAATGAGTGCTTTATAAGAACACCACATGTTCAACTTACCAACTGCATTTCCTCTGAGTTTTATTTATTTACAGACATGTTTGTATAAAACATTAAGTGAACAAAGCCCTCCCTCCTCCTAAAATCTGTAGACTCCTTCAACACCCAACAAAACAAGTAATGTATTATAAATATATTGTAGTATTGATATATGTGCTAAAGATAACATTTCCTTGATAGGTAATACATATGTGACTCAATTTCTATTTGAGTCTTGGACATTGCAATGCTTTTTTTCCCTATAGCTGATTCCTTAGTATCTAATGTGCCTATCTTTTTATCTCATTAATTATTTCTGTTATGATTAAGTTGAATCTGAATAAGAGATGGAAATTGTTCTGGCCTATTCTTAAACTCAGTGTGTAATTTTTTGATCCTGGTATTTCCCATCTTTAAAGTCAGAAAAAACACAGCATCAATTACATTCTTATAGTATAATATGAAGATAATAAATCTACTCATGTAATTGACTGCTGGATCAAATAAGATTGAGATAAAACTTATAAATATTTTAAAAATAGAAACAGAGACATGGGCCTGGAGAGATAGCACAGCAGCATTTGCCTTGCAAGCAGCCGATACAGGACCAAAGGTGTTGGTTCGAATCCTGTTGTCCCATATGGTCCCCCATGCCTGCCAGGAGCTATTTCTGAGCAGACAGCCAGGAGGTACCCCTGAGCAACACTGGGTGTGGCCCAAAAACCAAAAATAAATAAATAAATAAATAAATAAATAAATAAAAGAAATAGAGACATAATAAAATGAGCTTCAAGGTTATAAAAACATTTTTAAAAGTCTAAGTTATTAGTCATATTTATCATTTTGAGACATTTGTTTAGTTATTCATGTATCTTTCAGGACCCCACTGCAAGAGAAATTTCAGTAGCATTCTTTCTCTTCATAGTTATATATATATATATATAATATACATATTATATATAAAATCCCTTGAGGCTATTGTTGTCATCTTACTTTATACATTACCCAAATAAAATCTGGAGGTTCCATTGATCTAGGACAAATAAATTCCAGATAGGGGCAACAGATGATCTCTAATGATGTTACTACTACACTCTACATAAATCAAACTAGTAGAAAGCTCCACAAAAATTAAATATATTGTTTATTCATATCATATCTTTACTAATATCATGTCCTCTGTTTTTGTGTGAGTAATTATATATTTTAACCCATTAATATTTAAAATATTAATCCTTGCATAACAAATTGTTTTGTCATTGAATAGATCACTTGAAAACATTCAGGACCATGAATAAAACAGAATGGTTTTAAACTTAATGAATGACTATTCCTACTACATTTTAATTTATTTCTTCTGAGATGTGACCTAGATATCAAATTTTTTTGTGTGTGTGTGTTTAGGCCATACCTGGAAATACTCAAGGATTACTCCTGGCTCTACACTCATGAAAGGCTCCTGATTTAGAGAACCAGATGGGATTCTGGGGATCAAACCCAGAGTGACTGAGTTCAAGTAAAGTGCTTTACACACTGTACTATCTCTGTGGCCCTGACATCAGTTTTTTAAGTTCTGTAATTGATTCTAATCTAAAGCCAAATTAAAATAATTATATCAGTGATAGTGTATGAAGTCTCAAGATAGCATTAATTATATATGCTATTTCTGGGGAACATTCTCTGAGTATTCAAGCTTATTCCACTGATCTGAGTGACATACAATCACTTAATTTTTGATAAAGGAGCAAAAAATCCTAAATGGAACAAAGAAAGCCTCTTCAACAAGTGGTGTTGGCACAACTGGGTAGCCACTTGCAAAAAATTGAACTTAGATCCCCAGCTAACATCATGTACGAAGGTAAAATCCAAATGGATTAAAGACCTCGATATCAGCCCCAAAACCATAAGATATATAGAACAATACGTAGGTAAAACACTCCAGGACATTGAGGCTAAAGGCATCTTCAAGGAAGAAACTGCACTCTCCAAGCAAGTGAAAGCAGAAATTAACAGATGGGAATATATTAAGCTGAGAAGCTTCTGCACCTCAAAGGAAATAGTGCCCAAGATACAAGAGCCACCCACTGAGTGGGAGAAACTATTCACCCAATACCCATCAGATAAGGGGCTAATCTCCAAAATATACAAGGCACTGACAGAACTTTACAAGAAAAAAACATCTAATCCCATCAAAAAATGGGGAGAAGAAATGAACAGACACTTTGACAAAGAAGAAATACAGATGGCCAAAAGACACATGAAAAAGTGCTCCACATCACTAATCATCAGGGAGATGCAAATCAAAACAACGATGAGATACCACCTCACACCACAGAGAATGGCACACATCACAAAGAATGAGAATAAACAGTGTTGGCGGGGATGTGGGGAGAAAGGAACTCTTATCCACTGCTGGTGGGAATGCCGTCTAGTTCAACCTTTATGGAAAGCGATATGGAGATTCCTCCAAAAACTGGAAATCGAGCTCCCATACGATCCAGCTATACCACTCCTAGGAATATACCCTAGGAACACAAAAATACAATACAAAAACCCCTTCCTTACACCTATATTCATTGCAGCTCTATTTACCATAGCAAGACTCTGGAAACAACCAAGATACCCTTCAACAGACGAATGGCTAAAGAAACTGTGGTACATATACACAATGGAATATTATGCAGCTGTCAGGAGAGATGAAGTCATGAAATTTTGCTATACATGGATGTACATGGAATCTATTATGCTGAGTGAAATAAGTCAGAGAGAGAGAGAAAAACGCAGAATGGTCTCACACATTTATGGGTTTTAAGAAAAATGAAAGACATTCTTGCAATAATAACTTTCAGACACAAAAGAGAAAAGAGCTGGAAGTTCCAGCTCACCTCAGGAAGCTCATCACAAAGAGTGATGAGTTTAGTTGGATAAATAACTACATTTTGAACTGTCCTAATAATGAGAATGTATGAGGGAAATTGAGAACCTGTTTAGAGTACAGGCGGGGGTCAGGTGGGGAGGAGGGAGACTTGGGACATTGGTGATGGGAATGTTGCACTGGTGATGGGTGGTGTTAAGAAAAAAAAATATTGTTATTCAATAATGGAATACAATGTATATACAATATATTATTAAGAAAAAAAATATGAATACTTCCCAAAGCATTGTACAGATTTAATGCAATCCCTCTAAAACTACCCATGACATTTTTCAAAGAAGTGGACCAAATACTCCTGTAATTCATTTGGAACTATAAACATCCATAAAAAAAATTATATATGCTATTACCTATATTGCAGAGAGGTAGAAGAGAGTGTTTAAATCTGATGAAGATATGAACTTATTCCCCCCTTTCCTACTGAGAAATTACACCACAGACAGGAGTTTATGGCAGAAAATTTGATTGAACTTAGAAAACACTAAAGTAAAACTTCCCTTTAAGTTTGTCTTTCTTATCTAGCTCTTGTTTGCTCTTAAATATAGCTTTGTATAATTAAAATGACAAAGTGCTTTCTTAATTTACATATAAACTCTTCAATCTAAGACAGTCCTTTGGCAAATAAAAGGAGGATTTATTAGGATAATAATACAAGCACTATATAAAATTTAAATGCATGTTTTGGAGCATCTTCATATAGCAATGAAAATAGGAAGAATAGGGCCCGGAGAGATAGCACAGCGGTGCTTGCCTTGCAAGCAGCCAATCCAGAACCTAAGGTGGTTGGTTCGAATCCCGGTGTCCCATATGCTCCCCTGTGCCTGCCAGGAGCTATTTCTGAGCAGACAGCCAGGAGTAACCACTGAGCACCGCCGGGTGTGACCCAAAAACCAAAATAAATAAATAAAAAAATAAAAAGAAAAATAGGAAGGATAGTTAAAGATTGATGTTCTTTATATAAGGATAGAAGAGAGATTCTAACATTGTAAAAAAATACCAGAAGTTGAACATTAGGAATAGGTCCTCTGAAATTCCCCCATATATATTTTTGTAAATTAAAATGGTTATTTCTTCCATGATCAATCTCCTCACCTTCGCTTATACTCTTTATTGATTGTTCTAAAAGCCATACTGGAAGCAGAGTCCTCCTACCTTAGTCTAGCTCAGGAGCTCTCCATGGTATTGGGTTTGGACTTTATCACACATTAGAATCATGGAGGAATTCTTGATTAGGAAAAAGGGAACCCAGTCTTAGAAAAATTAATGTGATTGCACTAAACTTTAAAAACCACAAGAAGATGCTGAATATGTGTGGAATATAACAATACATTACTGTACATGGAATCTATTAGACTGAGAGAAATTAGTCAGAGGGAGAGATAGATACACAAAATAGTCTCATTCATCTATGAGTTTTAAGAAAAATTAAAGGGGCCGGAGCAGTGGCAATAGAGGTAAGGTGTCTGCCTGGCAAGCGTTAGCCTAAGACAAACCACGTTTTGATCCCCCAGCACCCCATATGTGCCCCCCCAAGCCAGCAGCGATTTCTGAGTGCATAGCCAGGAATAACCACTGAGCATCAATGGGTGTGGCTCAAAAAAACAAAAGAAAAAAAAAAAAGAAGAATTAAAGAGATTGAAATAATTCCCAGAGATGAGGACCTGAAGGACTGGCTCAAGATATGAAGTTCACCACAAAGAGTGATGAGTTTAGTTAGAGAAATAACTGTGCTGAGAACTATCACAACAATGTCAGTGAGTGAGGGATGTAGGAAACCTGTCTCGAATATAGGCAGATGGTGGGGGAGGGAAGAGATGGGGGCATTGGTGATGGGAAGATTGCACAGTGAAGGAGGGGTGTTCTTTTTATGATTGAAACCCAATTACAAGTATGTTTATACTCACAGTGTTTAAATAAATTATTTAATAATATAATAACCTGTTAGAACTTAAAAAAACAATTTATATGATCCAAAGGGAAGTTTTTGAACATTACAACAGTTCTCAACATGAGGTAAATATACTGGGACAAAATATTAACAGAAAATTATGAAAATATATTGTCTATAGATTGTGTCACTTCTCATCAATTACCAAATGAGACAAAGATTTATCATCTCAATTTCTTCAATGAAAGAACCAAAGTCCAAGAGATCAAATGAGATAGCCAAACTCTGGTGACAGGTAACTGGTTGAGCTTTCAATTTAGATAATAGTACTCAAAACTCTCCATGCTTAACTAGTTTATCATCTAACATCCATAAACCAAGTAACAATAAAATATAAGAAGGAGATGAAAAGGAAGCATATTAGAATCTTCTTTAAATTCTCTTTCATTTATACCTTTTTAGATCCTAGTTATTTTGGTAGGAACAACATGCTAATTCTTCAGCCATCAGCTGAAGAATGTTTCATGAGTAACTACAATAACGTTACTTTTTTTTGTTTTTGTTTTTTGTTATGTTTTTTAGAAAACAAACATGGGAGGAGGGAAAATAAAGAAAACAAAGAAATGCTTCATAGCATGTTTACCTGAAAAATGACTTGAGACTCTCCAGTCAGATCTTTCATACAACTAGTTTTAAGACAGAAGGCTTTTTTTTGGTCACAAAGATCATCAATGCTGAAAACAGCCCAATATTCACGAGTACATTCTAAAGTATTTATTACTTTTTTTTTGTATATTGTGTTGTAATTTTTCATTTCTGGTATCATCAACAAAATTTATTTGGCAAATAATATAGACTAATTGATTTTAAATACCTGGATCAGTGCTAATTTGGATCCTGGAAATTCTGTTTTTCTGAATGACAGAACATCTACCACCTTTCGGGAACAAGATGATCAATTCCTTTCCTTTGTTCTTAACTCACTCCAATAATTTTAATCCATAAATAATTATTATTCTTTTATTTCAGTTAGTAAAATTAAATTATACTTAGTTTGAATGATTTCTTGGCTTATTACATAGAGTGGTATCTACATGTTGGTAGAAATTAATAAACATCAGGTCCTCATATGAATTCAAATTTCTGCATTTTAAATAGGAACAAAACTGTACATTTCCTTGAGCTCAAAGATTTTTTAATTTTATATAGCATTTAGCCACATATAAGGTCATTATTAGAAGTTTACTTTAAAAATTGATAATTAAATGATTCTTCTAGCACTTACTTTCAACAGTTTTGTGTAGGACCCAGAGTTGTGCTCATTTATTATGCATTTCTTATTTGTTTCTAACTGATTTCTCACATGATTTTCACAGCTTGACAAAAGAGAAAAAAAATAGAACAGGCTTTGATTTCCTATTGGATAACATTTAAAAGCAACAATGCAAGATTTCCAGATCAAATATAAAGAAAATCAAATATCAGATATCACCTTGATGATAATTTAAAGGTTCTCATGAGAGAGTAACTACATATACCGGCAAAACTTAGATGGTTAATAATAGCTTTGCTATAACCCAATATTTGTATATTTAATCAAAATAAGCAATTGTTAAATAGCTTGCTATTATTTTATATTTTTGTATGAATATTTTCATAAATATTTCATGAATTACCAAAAAATATCATAAATTTTTGTTAAAATATTTTAATATGGATATTTTCCTTTATAAGTTTTAATTATTAAAGTTAATTTCATGTTTATAATATTGCTAACATTTATGGTGTTGAAACATATACTAACCTCACCATACCACCAAAGTGCTTAGAGCCCTGCACCAATGTCCTTATGCTACTTTATTAAGTATATTCCATATGCTATTCTCTATCTTTTTTGAAGCCCTCTTACTTGGTATTCTTTTGTTTGTTTTGTTTTGTTTTGGGGCCACACCTGGTGGTGCTCTTTGTTTGCCTATTTCCACTTTGAAGAAGACTGTGTTCTTTCTTAAATACACACTTCTCCATTTCTCTTCCCTCAAAGCTTTCTTAAAAAGTCTTGATAAAAACTATCTTGCTTCACCAAAGAATAGGAATAAATAAAACCTTTATTTTGTTGTATTATGTAGAGAAAAATTAAAAATCATCTTTGATTAAATATGAAAAATGAGTCAAATGCCAAGTGTGGGTTTAATTCATTGCTCAAAATATTCAAAGAAAAACCTTTTTTGTTTGTTATTAGAGTCACACCTCGTGGCAGTCAGGGGTTACTCCTGGCTCTACACTCAGAAATTGCTCCTGCAGGCATGGTGGACCTTATGGGATTCGAACTACCATCTGTCCTGGATTGGCTGCATGTAACACAAATGCCCGACCACTGTGCTATCTCTCTGACCCCAGGAAAACCTTTTTTATATAGTATTTGAAATACCTGAAATGTCAATAAAGAACTATAATGCTATTACCAAGTGCTAGCACATTTTTAAATATAAACATAAATTTACAAAGCTTATAGTGTCATTGAAAATATGATTTCTCATTTCTGGTTATAAATATTTTCTGTTACACACATGAAATTAATGAAAACACTACCTCTGTTCATTATTCTCCACTAAATTTATTGTTCATTTAAAGTAGTGATTACTAATTAAATAATTTTGTCATTAAAAAAGATGACTGCTGGGCCCGGAGAAATAGCACAATGGCGTTTGCCTTGCAAGCAGTCGATCCAGGATCAAAGGTGGTTAGTTCGAATCCCAGTGTCCCATATGGTCCCCGTGCCTGCCAGGAGCTATTTCTGAGCAGACAGCCAGGAGTAACCCCTGAGCACCACCGGGTGTGGCCCAAAAACCAAAAAAAAAAAAAAAAAAAAAAAAATGACTGCTAACATATATTTTCCTTTGTAATAGTGATCTACATTTTTAGGTACTAGTTAAAAGAGAAGTTAAAAATAAGCCATGACTCTGACATTTTCCCAGCTTTCAAACTCAAAATGTAGAGATGTTAACAGCAAGATCCTTAAAGGCATACTGAGTGGGAAAAGAATATTCTGTGTTGGGGCTGGAGAGAGAGCATGGAGGTAAGGCATTTGTCTTGCATGCAGAAGGATAGTGGTTCAAATCCTGGCATCCCATATGGTTTCCCGTGCCTGCCATGAGCAATTTCTGACTGTAGAGCCAGGAGTAACCCTTGAGCCCAGCCAGGTGTGATCCAAACTAAACCAAACCAAAACAAAACAAAGCAAAAGAATATTCTATGTGAAGTAGAGGACTGGGAATATGTTAATTTTAGTAAGCAGCAGTAAGGAAAGTATTAGCGACTGCACAAAAATGGTCACAAATTAAGATATCCTAAGTATTCTGTAACTGCTTTTCAGCATATCTGTTTCATTCTCTAAATCCTAAATCGGGCATAATTATGTACTGATTCCCATGAGAAATCACAAATTACAAATGAGTTCCTGAGAACGCTTTTACTGTCTGGCTGTTTGGAAAGATAGCAAAGATAGTTTAATAGCTAATAGAATAAAAGGTGAACTTTAATCAACAACAAATGTATTGCTCAAAGACTCTTCCTAAGCTTAGTGTTTGCTAATAAAATTCTACCTATATGAAGAAGGGATGCTTAAACTTAACCCAGAGTGATTATAATTATAAAGTGAATATTGCACTAGTTACTTATATGAACATACCAGCATACTATTTCTTCTTTTTTATTTTATTTTAGGGATGGTGTAACTTCTTCACGAATTTGGGGGAAGGATGTACTTAGAAATCCCATGGACAATTATGAAAGTACTGAAAGAAAGGTCATTATTTTCTTCAAATACTTTTACCCTGAGTGTGAAAATTAGAGAACTAGACAGAAGTGAAATAATTTAACAGAAGTAACAAGTTTGTAGTAATAAAAATGGTTTTAGCAGCTGGACAGAGGCAAGCTGATAAGCAATTTTTTGATCTAGTCTTTTATTTAAGTTTCTTGTTTGTTTGATTTTTAAGGGATGGGGTTTGGCACCATACTTAGTGGCACTTGAAGGCCATAGACTGAGACTAAATTCAGGGCATGATAGTCTATTTTGTAACAAACTAGCAGAATAAAGTTGTTCTAGAGTGAGTATATTAACTAGAGGCATACTATTCTTATATCTTTATTTTTGTGTTTCTTTGTTTTGTTTTTGGGCCACACTCATCAATATGCTCAGGGGTTCTCCTGGCTATGCACTCAGAAATCGCTCCTGGCTTGGAGGACCATATAGGGCACCAGGGATCAAACTCGGGTCCATCCTAGGCTATCACTTACAAGGCAGAAACCTAATAGCTTGCACCACCGTGCTTTAGCCCCTCTTACACCTTTCTTATAATTTTACTACCATTCACAAATAGCAACTTCTGAAATGTCAAAAACATTTCAGCCTACAGACAGTAAAACTAGCTGATTTCTGTTGTGTGTCAGAAGCACGGCAGACATCTTTGCACTTTGCTCTGCTTTGCTTTGGCCTGGCATTTTGATACTTGTTGCATTCTTCCCTGATAATTTATCTTCTTCAGAGATGAGCAGTCCTGCGCATAAAGGGTGGAGCTAGATGAGCAAGACCACTTCACTTTGCTTTACTGCCACGCTCATCATCCAGCCCATTAATACCACCACAACACATAGAAAAATTCACAATACAAGCATGACAATGGGGAAACAACGCAGGCCAATACCAGGCATAGAAAATGAAGATAGCAACTCTGAAGACCTGAAAATGTCCAATTACCTAGTTAGTCTCTCAGATATGGAGTTTGGAGAAGAAATATGGTGGATGTTCACAGAACTCAAAGAAAACATAGATCGAGTTGAATGGAACACTAATAAGAATCAAGAGGATATGAAGATAGAAATCCAAACTGAAAGAACAGATCTGGAAACTCAGTAGATGAATTGAAACCTCAATGGAAAGTTTCTCCAACAGGGAAACAGAAGCTGAGGATAGAATTAGTGATTTGGAAGATGAGATGCATCATACAGGGTAAGAGATTGGAAAAAAGTCTTAAAGCAAATTATCAGACAATGGAAAAATTAATCAAAGAATGTGAACAGATTAAAATGTCTTTGATAAGATCAATCGAAACAAATTAAAAATTATTGAAGTCCCAGAGACCCATGAAGAAAATCGCCAGGAAAAATCAACAGTCAAAGATATCATTATTGCTAAACTACCAGAGCTAAAGACTGCATGTAATAAACCCTGCACACCCGAAGATTACTAGCTAAAAAAGAGCCAAAGAAAAGCACTCCCAAGACACAGCCTAGTCACAATGACAAATCCCACAGATAAGGATAGAATACTGGAAGCAGCAAGATCAAAAAGGAAAATTACACTCAAGGGAACATCCTTAAGATTTACAGCAGACCCATAACAAGAAACCCTCAAGGCCAGAAGGCAGTGGTGGAACATAGTGATGAAACTCAATAAAATAAATGCTTTATTTAGAATACTGTACCCAGCAAGACTCACTTTCAGGTTTGAAGGATGTATACATAGCTTCATGTATAAACAACAGTTCAGAAACTTTGCAGACTCAAAACCAACCTTAAAAGAAAAACTAAAATGTCTACTTTAAGACAATACTAACCAACAGACACACCAAACTTCTACACAAAGATGGCACTAAATCCCATAAAAAGAAACTCTCTCAATGTCAATGAACTAAATGTACTAGTTAAGAGGTACAGAGTGGCTAAATTGATCAAAGAACTGAATCCAACCTTCTGCTACCTATAAGAAACACATCTGAATAGTCAGAACAAACAGACAAAAAATTAAAGGCTGAAGGAAAATCATCCAGGTAAATAACACTTTTAAAAATGCTGAAGTGACCATACTAATATTAGATGACACAAATTTTAAACTCAGAAAAGCCGTAAAGGAGGGCTGGAGCAGTGGCACCAAGCTGTAAGGCATCTGCCTTGCCGGCACTAGCCTAGGACGGACCATGGTTCGATCCCCCAGCATTTCATATGGTCACCTAAGCCAGGAACAATTTCTGAATGTGTAGCTAGGAGTAAGCACTGAGTGTCACTGGGTGTGGCCCCCCAAACCAAAACAAAACAAAAATTTGTAAGGGACAAAACTGGATATTTTGTATTAATCAAGTGATTTGTAAAACAAGAAGAAACCACATGCCTAAACATATACGCATCCAATGAGGGACCAGCAAAATATTTAATACAATTGTTGACAAATCTGAAAAAATAGCAATAATAACACAATAATTGTGGAAGACGTCAACACTACCCTGTCACTGCTTGATAAGTCAAGCAGACTTAAACCCCCCCAAAAAATATACTAGCTCTGAAAACAGAAATGGAAGAAAGTGGATGGACTAGTAGATATATATAGGACACTCCATCTCCAGAAACATGAATACACATTCTTCTCCAATACACATGGGTCAAGATAGACCACATGCTGGCCCATAAAACATATCTATGTAACATTAAGAGAATAGAAATCATGCAGACTACCTTCACTGATCACAAGGCACTGAAATTAGATGTGAACTACAAAGTAACACAGAAGGAAAATGTTAACACCTGGAAATTAAACAGTTTACTACTGAAAGACCAGTGGGTCAGAGATGAAATGAAAGAAAAAATCAAAATATTCTTGGAAACAAATGACAATAAGACACGAATTATCAGAATATATGAGACACAGTAAAAGTGGTACTGAGAGGAAAATTTATAACTTTGCAAGCACACATCAGGAAGGAAGAAGGGGCCTATGTAAATAGCTTAATGACACAGCTTATAAAATTAGAAAATTATCAACAAATGGAACTAAAAATAAGTAGATAGAAGAAAATAACAAAATTTAGAGCAGAAATCAATGATGTGGAAATCCATAATATAATATGAAAGATCAATGAAAGCAAATTGTTCCTTTAAAAAATTAAACAAGATTGATAAACCACTGGCAAAACTTACAAAGAAATCGAATGAAACTTGATAAACTAGATTAGAAATGAAAAGGGGGAGATCACTAGAGATATTGCAGAGATTCAATGGGTAATCAAAGACTACTTTGAGTATCTCTATGGCACAAAACATTAGAACCTGGAGGAAATGGATAAATCTTGGACTCATAACCTTACATGGTTAAATAAGGATGAGGTAGCATATCTAAACAGTCTCATCACTATTGAGGAAATTAAAACGGTGATCAAAAATCTTCCAATAAACAAAAACCAAGGTCCAGATGGGTTCCCTAATGAATTATTTCAAACCTTTCAAGAGGAACTTCTTTTTTTTAATTATCTTTATTTAAACACCATGATTACAAATATAATTGTACTTGTATGATTACAGTCATGTAAAGAACACCCCCCTTCACCAGTGCAGGATTCCCACCACCAGTTTCCCAGATCTACCCACTCCCCACACCACCCACACCTGTACTCGAGACAGGCTTTCTTTTTCCCTCATTCATTCACATTGTTATGATAGTTTTCAGTGTAGTTATTTCTCTAACTGCACTTACCATTCTATGTGGTGAGCTTCATGTCATTAGCTGCACCTACTTGGGAGGATGGGGGAAGTAAAGGTTGGGACTGAGGCAGTAAAATATTAGAAATGAGCTTTGTAGGGCAGTATCAAGGTCCCAATACAAGATGGATATTATGGATATATATAATATATGCACACAATAATATCAATAAGAAAACAAAGAGAAAAAATTTCCACTGACTGTCCCAATATAAACCAGTGTTAGAACAGCCTGCCCTCCTCCCAGAGCGCATTCCCATTAGTGTAGGGAGAGATAGGAGGAAAGCCTGTTGACCCCTATAGAGTCCACCTAGACTGAAGTCCAGGGGAGAAAAACCCTATACCTGGCAAGAGCTGGTCTCCAGAATCAAGGACGAAATCGGAAGCCAGATGTCTTCCCGCCCTCCTCCCCATGCACCTCCCCCCTGGAGTACGGAGGGAGGGGGGAACCTGAGGACCACTAAGAGTCTACCTGAACCCACTTCTGGCCATCTGAGCTTGCACCCAGGGAAGGCCTGGAGTCAGGGGAAAAAGACAAGGACGGCTGGGGACCTGCCAAGCCTCCCAGCACTCCCCAGGCTAGGGAGAAAAACTCTGGTATGGGGCCTCCCCAAACCCTATACCTGGCAAGAGCTGGTCTCTAGAATCAGAGGAAACTGGAAGCCAGATGTCTACCCGCCCTCCTCCCCATGCACCTCCTCCCTGGAGTACAAAGGGATGGGGGAACCTGAGGACCACTAAGAGTCCACCTGAAACCAATTCTGGCCATCTGAGCTGCCACCCATGGAAGGCCTGGAGTCAGGGGAAAAAGAAAAGGATGGCTGGGTGCCTGTCAAGCCTCCCAGCACTCCTCAGTCTAGGAATAAGGGTCCCGGTAAGCTCAGTTTTTCTGATCTGTTAGTTCAGTGTGAAAATTTCTAATTTCAGTTGACAAAACTTCTTGATGTTTAATTTTGCTCCAGTCAAGTTTATCGATGCTTTTTTTTTTTGAGCTCCCTGAACATTCTCCATAATTCTACTCTAAACTTCTTGAGAGGATACCTATTTGTTTCCTACTTTTTAGATTATTAGAGGAGCCATCTTGATTTCTGTAAATATGGGGGTGTTCTGCAAAATTACTCCATTGGCAAGGCTGTAGATTGCTTCTTAAAATTTACAGAAATGGATTTCAGGGGTTACAAGATAAGCGCGGCTGCGAAGCGAAGCGGTAGCGTTTTGGGTGTGGGTCCTGAAGAGGCTATAGTCCTTGGATGTAGGCAGGCTCAGCAGAGAAAAGGCAGAGAGCAAGGCTGCTGTGGTTTAAAAGTCTCTGGGGTACCCAATCATGGCAGGAATTGGCCCCACGTGCGTTGGGTGGGGACATCTTTTTTTTTTTTTTTTTTTTGGTTTTTGGGTCACACCTGGTAACGCTCAGGGGTTACTCCTGGCTATGAGCTCAGAAGTTGCTCCTGGCTTGGGGGACCATATGGGACGCCGGGGGATCGAACTGTGGTCCGTCCAAGGCTAGCGCAGGCAAGGCAGGCACCTTACCTCTTGCGCCACCGCCCGGCCTGGGTGGGGACATCTTACCGGGATGGGTCCTGAAGAGGCTATAGTCCTTGGATGTAGGCAGGCTAAGCAGAGAAAAGCTCAAGAGGAACTTCTACCAATCCTTCTAAGGCACTTTCATAAAATTGAAGAAACAGTAACACTTTTAAATAGTTTCTATAAAGCTAGAGAAACTTGATACCAATACTAGACAGAGATGCTGTCAAAAAAGGAAAATTACAGAACAATATCCACGATGAACACAGGTGCAATATCTTTAATAAAATTCTGCCAAATAGAATTCAATGCATCATAAAAAGGTTATTCACCATGACAAAGTAGGTTACATCCCAAGAATGCAAGATGGTTTAACATTTTAAATCAATCAATATAATAGACCATATCACCAAAAAGAAAAATAAAAAACATAGGATCATCTCAAATAAATGCAAAGAAAGCATTCGATATGGTCTAAAACCCAATCTTAATAAAAACCCTCATCAAGATGAGAATGAAAGGAACTTTTCATAATATATTCAAAGCCATCTACCACAAGCCAATGGCAAATATTATTATCAGTGGAGACAAACTAAAAGCCTTTCCCCTAAAATCTGGTCCAAGACAAGCTATCTTCTGTCACCACTACTATTCAACATAGTACTGGAAGTACTTGCCATAGTTATTGGGCAAGAAAAGAAATCAAGGCATCCGTATAGGTAAGGAAGAAGTCAAGCTCTCACTGTTTGTTGAAGACATGATCATATATTTAGAAAACCCTAAATTATCTCCCAAAATGGTTCTAGAAAAAATAAATTAATATAGCAAAGTGGCAGGCTACAAAATTAACATGCAAAACTGAATGGCCTTCTTTCTTATAAACCAATAATGATAGAGAAGAAATGAACTTTTAAAAAACAATTCCATTGATATTAGTGTCCCACAAACTCCCACAAATATTTTAGGGTAACTAACTAAAGAGGTGAAGGACCTATACAAAATAAACTACAAAACTCTGCTTCAAGAAATAAGAGAGGTCATATAGAAATGGAGACACATACCCTGCTCATATATTTGCAGGACTAATATAATTAAAATGGCAATACTCCCCAAAGCATTGTACAGATTTAATGCAATCCCTCTAAAGATGCCCATGACATTTTTCAAAAAATTGGAACAAATACTCTTGAAATTCATTTGTAACAATAAACACCCATGAATACTTGGTGTATTGCTAAAGCAATCCTTGGGAAAAGGATTGTAATGGAAGTAATGGAAGCCATTACTTTCCCAATTTTAAATTGTAGAACAAACCAATAGTTATCAAAACAGCATGATATGGGAATAAAGACAGATCATCAGATCAGTGGAATAGACTTGAGTATTCAGAGAAAGCTCCCCAGACATACAATTAACTAATTTTTGATAAAGGGGCAAGACATCCTAAATGGAGCAAGGAAAGCCTCTTCAACAAGTGGTGTTGGCACAACTGGTTAGTCATTTGCAAAATAGTGAACTCAGACCCCCCATCTAACACCATGCACAATGATTAAATACAAATGAATTAAAGACCTTGATATTAGGCCTGAAACAAGAAGGTATTTAGAACAACATGTAGATTAAACATTCTATGACATTGAGACTAAAGGCATCTTCAAGGAGGAAACACCACTTTCTGAACAATTGGAAACAGAGAAAAAAAGATAGGACTATATTAAGCTAAGAAGCTTCTTCACCTCAAAGGAAATATTGCCTAGGATACAAAAGTCACCCACAGAATAGGAGAAACTATTTACTCAATAACCTTCAGACAAGGAGATAATATAAAAAATATACAAGGTCCTAACAGAACTTAAGAAGAAAAAAAAAATGGGCCTGGAGAGGTAGCACAGCACCGTTTGCCTTGCAAGCAGCCGATCCAGGACCAAAGGTGGTTGGTTCGAATCCCGGTGTCCCATATGGTCCCCCGTGCCTGCCAGGAGCTATTTCTGAGCAGACAGCCAGGAGTAACCCCTGAGCACCGCCGGGTGTGACCCAAAAACCAAAAACCAAAAAAAAAAAAAAAAAAAAAAAAAAAAGAAGATAAAAAATATAGCCCCATCAAAAATGAGAAGAAATGAACAGACACTTCCTCAAAGAAGAAATACAAATTGCTAAAAGACACATGAAAAAGTGCTCCACATCACTAATTATCAGAAAGTTGCAAATCAAAACTACAGAGAGGTATCATCTCACATCACAGAGACTGGCACACATCACAAAGAACAAGAACAATCAGTGCTGGTGGGGATGTGGAGATAAAGAAATTCTTATTCACTGCTGGTGGGAATGCCATCTAGTCCAGCCTTTATGAAAAACAATATGGAGATTCCTCAAAAAACTGGAAATTGAACTCCCATATAATCCAGCTTTTCCACTCCTATGGATGTATCCTAAGAAAACAAAAAATGGAATTCAAATATTCCTTCCTCACACCTATATTCATTGCAGCACTATTTACAATAGCCAGACTCTCTAAACAACCAAGATGCCCTTCAACAGATGTATGGTTAAAAAGACTGTGGTACATATTAATAATGGAATATTATGCAGCTGTCAGGAGAGATAAAATTTTCCTAAATGTGGATGTACATGGAATCTATTATGTTGAGTAAAGTAAGTCAGAGGGAGAGAGATAGACACAGAATAATCTCACTTGTCTATGGTTTTTAAAATTATTTAAAATAATGGAATATTATGCAGCTGTCAGGAGAGATAAAATTTTCCTAAATGTGGATGTACATGGAATCTATTTTGTTGAGTAAAGTAAGTCAGAGGGAGAGAGAGATAGACACAGAATAATCTCACTTGTCTATGGTTTTTAAGAAAAATTAAAGACATTACTGTAATAAGGCCCAGAGACAATAGAGTTAAGGGGCTGGAGGGGCCTGGCTCACAAATTGAAGCTCACCACAAAGAGTGGTGAATGCTGTTAGGGAAATAACTACACTAAGAACTAGCATGATAATATTAAAGAATGAGAGAAGTAGAATGCCTGTCGTGAATATAGGCAGGGATGGGCAAGGAGGGGGGCATTGGTGTTGGGAATGTTGCACTGATGAAGGGCCGTATTTTGTTTATGACTGAAACCCAACTACAAACATGTTTGTAATCATGGTGCTTAAATTAAGATTTATAATAAAATAAATAAATAAAAGAACAAAAGAAACCTTTTAAGGCAAAAAGCTAAGAACTTATATATATATATATATATATATATATATATATATATATATATATATATATATATATAACTAAGACCTCTTCCTTCAGGTATGCCTTCTTTAAAAATTATATTCTTCAAAAAATATCTCTTTGCATATCCTCTTAATTTTTTGTCCAATATTGCATTGCTTGTATACTTTTAAATACAGGGAAATTTAGAAGGTAAAAATATTGTATATTATTATACAATTTAGCCATATACCCTAAAAATAATCTATAGTATAATTTCAACTAAGTTGAGGAAAGATAAATTAAGTATTCTTAAGTAGAAAAATATTTTATTCTTTTTTAGACCTCTGTAGTGTCAAGATGAAGGTACAGAATAGAATTGCAATTGGATGTCAGTATTGAAATGTGCATTTATTGACTGATTATTTAGATTCACCACAAAACCTGTGATATCCTAGATGTTGTCAATTAAATGTGATTTATTTGATTTAGTTATACTAACTCTAATCATGTGGGCAGTGGTATTCTGTTGGTTAAATACAGAATGTTTGTGAGATAGCATTGCAATGAGAAACAGGAATTACAGATGAATCTTGAGATCAGGAGTGAAAACCAAGTGACAAAAGACATGGAAGAAAACATAAGTCAAAAGAAGTTTGATGTCAGTGAATTAAATTAAATTTATGTGACGCTGTGAGTCCACAACATACTATTACATTAATAATCTGAGCAGAATTCGAGAGCTATACTCACTTTTCAATGTCTAGAGAGGATCAGTACCCCCTAAGTTCTGCATTGTTTACTAGTAAAAACCACTATAAATTATCTTGAATATAGTATAATTGATAAGTTAAGGCTAAAAAAACTTTAAAGTAAAGTGTGTATATGAATTATTCTACAAAGCATGCCTGGGATCATATTGGATTATAAAATAAACATAATATTGCAAATTATTGTCCTTCAAACCTTCTCTTAAAGCACTTTCAAATCTTCTCTTAAAGCAATAGACCTCTGGACCCAAACACTCACCCTGAAAGAAGTGACTTGTTCACAAGAAGAACAAATACTATTTTTCTCTATTAGTAAATATCTTGGGCTTTGAGGGGTTTATTTGTCACAATCACTCAACTATAGTGGAGTAATAGCTCTACCCTGGTTGTGATAATGTTCCAAAAAAATTTCATTTATACATGTAGGCTATAGGTCATACTGCCTCAGTGCATTGATAACTCCTGTATTTATGTGAAAGCAAAGGAAAGATTTAAATTTTAATGAGGATGCTGGCCTCCCTCTCTATCTCACTCCCACTCTCTCTCCTCTCTATTCAATTTCCATATCTTATACATTTAGAAACACAAGTTTTTCTTTAAAGACCCACAGCCAGCATATAAACTCATGTGGCCACCTAGATTAGACAACATCTGTGGTTCCTAAAGCCCCCTTATGCTCCTGCTTCCTTCCAAAACCCATATTTCCTGTTGACAGAATCAGGCATTTTATCTGCTTTGATTCCAACTGTTAGTATGGAGTGGTTAAACTATTTAGAAATAAATGGTAAAACAACATTTGACAGGCAAGCCTTTTAGTTTAGTTTAGTTTTGGTTTGTTTTTTGGGGGGAGGGTCACACATGGCAGGTTACTCCTGGCTCTACATTCAGAACTCGCTCCTGGCAGGCTCGGAGGACCATAGGGGATGCATGCAAGGCAATTGCTTTACCTCCATGCTATCTCTCCGGCTATGACAGGCAAGCTTTTTAAAGCTCCCATTTTCTTCATGTTTAAAGCCTCTTCAGCTTTTAGGCACAATCAGAAGTGCATTTATGCATTGGAGGGCAAGAAAAAAAGTGTCTTCTCCCACTCCCTCAGCAAGCATTTTTATTTTAAGTAAATAGTCTTCTGTTTGGGGTGGGATAAACATGGGGTTGCCTTTGAAAGGGTCCAAGCCTCACCTGGTGTTGCTCTATCTCTGTGCTCTCAGACTGTATCAAAGGATCGCCATTACTCCATTGACAGCAGTGGTTCAGCAACTGGGGATTTAGAAAACCCCCATCTTCCAGCACTAGTATTCCCAGAACAGTGACTTTTCATTCAGTTTTTAATGTTCCTTTGACCTTTCTCTGGCTTCATGGGGAACTAAAACTCTATCTCTGCTTTTCACCAGAGATAATCCCATTCAAGCTCCCCTGCAAGTACATCTGGCAGAGGGTTTTGAGTGCAGCACTTGTTATCAGGGGATAATAAAACCTTTTTTTTTTTTTTTTTTTTTGGTCCTAGGAGCCTAAAGCACTGAACCATGCCAGAAAAATTGCATATTTCAGGTCAGCACAGACCCTTCATGGATATTTAATAAATACTTGTTGATGAAAAACAAACAAAATTTCTCCCACTTTCACCTCATTAGAAAAAGACCAACATGCATGCTCTAATGTCCTCCTGAGGACAATTTTCTGTTCAGTGACATGCTGGTCAGAGTCTGCATAATGGGCCTCATTATCTGGAACCCAAATCTGGCTGATATCCAAACAGCTGCACAAACATGCATTATTTTTAATTTCTTCCTTCATTCAGTATCCATTAGTATTTATTGCCTGAGTGCTGATGATCTAATATGGTCTAAAAATGTTTTTGTTCTGACCCTGGTGGAATTCATATTTTAGTCACATGGCTTTCCTTATCTGAATCCTCCAAAGTATGATCTTCAGAAAGGGTCACAGATCAACTTAAAAAATAATGTTTCCGGGGCCGGGCGGTGGCGCTGGAGGTAAGGTGCCTGCCTTGCCTGCGCTAGCCCAGGACGGACCTCGGTTCGATCCCCCGGCGTCCCATATGGTCCCCCAAGCCAGGAGCGACTTCTGAGCGCATAGCCAGGAGTAACCCCTGAGCGTCACCGGGTGTGGCCCAAAAACCAAAAAAAAAAAAAAAAAAAAATAATGTTTCCTTGTGCTGTCAAAGGTCACAATTATTATAATTAACAGAAGTTACAAAGTGAGATCTTTTTCTTCATTTATAAAACGTATGTGATCATGACTATTTTTTTAATTTGTCCAACTGTTTTTTTTTAATTTTTTTTTATTTTTTTTTCAAACAGAAAAAGCCATTTTAATCACACATATACATTCATAGGACTTTAAACAAAATGTAATATAAAATATAAAAAAAAAAAACCCACAACAAAAAAAAATTGCATTTACTTGTAAACTGCTTAACAGCTGGTGGGTTGGCTGACAGGGCTGCCCAAGAAAAGCAAAAGCAGATATAATGATCATGACTATTTTATATAATCAGATGTAATTGTTTATAGTTCTACTTACTACATGTTTTCAATTTACACATTTCTATGAAAGCAGACCCTTATACTTGTTTTATATGAAATTATTTCCCTGCTTTAAATGAATTCCCAGGTTTTGACATTCTTACCCGAAATACTAGTTTTTTTCAGTATTTTAAATACACTTTAAGTGGGAAACCAATGACTCTATCTCATTTTGTATATTCCACAGCAAATAACAGTGCTGATCATATAAGAAATGTTTGAGAACTTTTTATGAATTATAAGTGTCATATAATTAAAGTAATCTAAAGAGAAAAATTTAAAAATAAAATAATAAGGTGCAACAAAAAAGCAGGAAGAGCTCTCCAAGTGATGTACATCAGATTTTTTCAATGATTTGGCTACAATTCATTTATTAAAAGTAAAGAAATGTTCAAATGGGACTACATTAAAAAATAAAGGTTTTGTATAGCAAATCAAAAGAAACAGAATAGAATAATACATTTTACTGAGTAAGAGAAAATATTGGAATACAACACTAGATAAATGTCTAATATCTAATATACATAAAGCATTCATAGGACTCAAAAACAAACAAAAAAGAAACCTCAACAAAAACAATTATGCAAGAGGATTGAAAAGACAATACAGCCAGTAAGGCACTTACCTGCAGGCAAATGACCTGGGTTTGCTGTCCTGATACCACAAAGGGTTCCCTACCAGAAAAATGGCCTATTTTTTAAAAAAAGCATCCTTTTAAAAACACAGACAGGGAACCATGAGACAGTCCAGTCAGTGGATAAGATGCTTGCCTTGCATGTGAATGACCTGAGATCAATTCCTTGCACTAATATGGTTTCCTAAGCCTGGTCAGCAGTGATCCCTGAGCACATAGCCAGGATTAAATCCTGAGCACAGCTATGTATGTCCCCAAAACAAAACAAACAAAAACAACACATTTTAAAAGTGGAAAGATGATATTAACACACTTATCTGAAAAGGACATACAGAGAGAGGTTCAGGAGGCATATGAAAAAAAAAACTATTTCCAAGCTTTTATTTATTTAACACATTTCTTTTCCAATAAATTCTCATCCATATGGCCAATATGTCCTAGAAACCTAAAAATAAATTAAAAATCACTTAAATATAAATGACATCTCTTACTCTTTGCATTTTTAAAAAAGAGAGCTTGATTTTTGGTTTTATTATGCTCCCCTACTTTTTAAAATTGAGATACTATTATTTACATTATTATCCACAATAATTTCACATACATCACTCCAAGACCACCAACACAACAGTACCTTTTCCACCATAAAAGTCCCAAGAACTTCTCCCAGTCTCAACCAGTTAAAATCATTTTTATAAACCAAATTTGAATTTGCTTAAGCAAAGATTTTTGTCTGTTAATTTTTTTTAAATAAGGCCCCATCAAATCATTCACAGTATCACATTCTGTAAGGCTGAACACAAAGCAAAGTGTTTTATCTTATTCTGGTTACAGTGAAGAAACTAATAGTCATTTGTACCTTATTTTGCTTTCTGAGAATCTTCTGTGAGAGACCAAAGCAGAAACCCATGATGCAGGAAAGTTAGTGGTATTATCATTTATGTCAAATAGCCAAGTAGCTAGTGGGGCAGTCTGCAAACCAGATGTTGCAGTAATAAACTTAAATGAGCACAAATTATCAGTGCTCCATCTTTCCATAAATTAGCTGTAGAGTAGAAACACCTTCATTGGGTCATTACCTGCCTTTTCTGGGGTCAAAATGGAACATCCATAATTTACTGTGATTTTTTTTCCTAATTGCCAATTAGGAAATTAGTTTCTAGTCATAGAAAATCAGGTTCGATGAGTCTTCAGCGCAAAATTTTAGGAGCAACTCTGCTATCAATTAGTAATATGTGGCTAAACAGCTGCATGATAACTCAGAGCAGGTATTCATAGGAGAGAAGGTCACTAAGTAGATGCTGTTCATCTGAATAATTACGAGTTGTGGAAACACACCAATGACACATAGATCAGTAACTATTTTTAGGGGGGGTGCAATGTATTACCTCAATATTTCTCAATCTTAGCTGACCATTATATTCATGGGGAGACTTCTATCTATAGAAAAACTAAATAATAGTTTTTGCTGGTGTGAGTATTTTCAAAACACCTTAAATAATAAGTATGTATAAAATGTATTGAAAATATTATTTTTTCTTGAATAATGAAAAATGTAATTATTTTAATTATTTGGGATTTAAAAAAAATTATAAGCAAATTAAATCCATGGAAGCTCTGAAGAGATAGTACAGAGGTAGAGCTGCTAGCCTTGAAAGAGGTTCTCTCTGGTTCAAACCCTGCCACCATGTAAAGTCCTTGAACACTGCTAAGGCAATTGATTCCTAAGAGTAGAACCAGGAGTAAATCCTGATCACTGCCAGACATGTGACCTATAAAACAAAAAGAACAAAACACCATTGTGATTCATAGTTGTCTTTTTTTCTTTTTATCTTAAGTAACAAGGAATAATATTTATTTTTCCATCAAAAAATTGCTTACCTATTTGTAAGTTTAACCAAGAGGGAATTACAAATATTATCCTGTTCTTCCTGTTACATATTTACCGTATTTACAAGTTCCATGCTGGAGTGACAGGGTTTAGTGTTCCCCCCACTTTTTTTTTTGCATAGGCACAGTAAGTATTGGGGAAGGAGGAAAATTCCTGTGGCCTAAGAGATACAGGGTTTCTCCACTCTTGAAGCTTATTATCATGGGAACAACCACTGGCTCCATACATACTCATTGCCATATCTCAGGGATTTTTTGTGGTGTCAGGAAATATTCCTCTCAGTTGTGGATGAGAAAATCAGGCCATTTTTAATAATTTTCTTTTACTATGAAAAGGTTATAAAATAAGGCAAGTTCTGATTTTAGTGTGATGTGTGTGTGTTTGTGTGTTTGTGTGTGTGTGTGTGTGTGTGTGTGTGTGTGTTTGGGTCACACCCGGCAGTGCTCAGGGGTTATTCCTGGCTCCATGCTCAGAAATTGTTCCTGGCAAGCACGGGGGACCATATGGGATGCCGGGATTCAAACCGATGACCTACTGCATGAAAGACAAATGCCTTACCTCCATGCTATCTCTCTGGCACCTTAGTGTAATTTTTTTAAGGTTTCAATCTTTTTATAAAATTTTTTATTTAGACAAAAAATATCACTGTGAAAGATTTGTAATCCACTGTGTTCAAAATAAAAAAGAAATAGAAAAGATAAGACAAAACAGGCAAAAGAAAAAAATTTTATTTAAGCACCATGATTAAAAATATGTTTGTAGTTGGGGTTCAGTCATAAACAGTACACCCCTCTTCACCAGTGCAACATTCTCACCACCAATGCCCTCTTCCCAACTTCCTAATCCCTGCCTGTATTCAAGACAGGTATTTTACTTCTCTTATTCATTAAGATAGTCATGATAGTTGTTACTGTAGTTATTTCCCTAACTGTAATCACTACTTTTTTGGTGAGCTTTATATTGTGAGCCGGTCATTCCAGCCCTCATCTCTATTGTCTCTGGGAATTATTACAATAATGTCCTTAAATTTTCTTAATACCCATAGATGAGTGAGAATATTCTATGTTTACCATTCTCCCTCTGACATATTTTACTCAGTATAATAGATTCCATGCACATCCATGTATAGGAAAATTTTATGACTTCATCTCTTCTGACAGCTGCATAATATTTCATTGAGTTTATGTACCACAGTTTTAGCCATTCATCTGAATGAATTCATCTTGGTTGTTTCCAGAGTCTGGCTATTGTAAAAGTGCTGCAATAAATATAGGTGTGAGGAAGGTATTTTTGAATTGCATTTTTGTGTTCCTACATTACATCCCTAGGAGTGATATGTCTGGATCATATGGGAGCTCAATTTTCAGTTTTTGAGGAATCTCCATATTGTTTTCCATAAAGGCTGGACTAAATAGAATTTCCACCAAAAGTGAATAAAAGTTCCTTTCTCTCCACATCCCTACCAGCACATATTGTTCTTGTTCTTTGTGATGTGTGCCAGTCTCTGTGGTGTGAGATGGTACCTTATCATTGTTTTGATTTGCATCTCAGTCATGATTATTGATGTGGAGTATTTTTCAAGTGTCTTTTGGCAATTTATATTTCTTCTTTGAGAAAGTGTCTGTTCATTTCTTCTACCCATTTTTTGATGGGGTTAGATTTTTTTTCTGCTAAGTTGTCAGTACCTTGTATATTTTCAATATTAGCCCTTATCTGATGGGTATTGGATGAATAATTTCTCCCATTCTTTGGGTGGCTTTTATATCCTAGGCAATATTTCTTTTGAGGTACAGAGGCTTCTCACCTTAATATAGTCCCATCTGTTTATCTCTGCTTCCACTTGTTTGGACAGTGCTGTTTCCTCTTGAAGATGTCTTTAGTCTCAATGTCATGGAGTGCTTTACCTATGTATTGTTCTATATACTTTATAGTTTCAGGCCTGATATCCAAGTCTTTAATCTGCTTGGATTTGACTTTTGTGCATGGTGTTAGATGGAGGTCTGAGTTCACTTCCTTGCAAGGGGCTGCCCAGTTGCCACAACAACACTTGTTGAAAAGGCTTTCTATTTTATCTAAAGCATTTTTTATGTTAAAATCTTCATTGTCTTGGAATAGATAAGGGCTTTCTTATACACTGATATTCCAAGAAACAGATGTATATTTTAACCCCCTTTTTATTTGATAACAGTTGATATTATATTTTTTAAATTTCTGATACATAAATGTTGGACCAGAGAAATAATACAGTGAGTATGTTGCTTGCCTAACACTTGCCAACCTGGATTCTAGGATTCTAGAGTGATCCTGGAGCATAGAGACAGGAGTAACCCCTGAACACTGCAATGTGTAACCCAAACTCCAAATCAAACAAAATATATCACTTTAATACATTTATATATTATCATTGTTATAATACTTATTAAATAAAATAACACAATATTATAGTCTACTCATCATACTGTATGTTAGATATCTATGGCTTATTTATCATGTTACAATTTGTTCACTTAAGCAACATCAATATTATTTTCCATCTCCTGGAAATTATTATTTTGCCTGTATATACACTGAGTATTTTTTGTTTCGTTTTTGTTTTTGGGTCACACCGGCAGCGCTCAGGGGTTACTCCTGGCTGCACACTCAGAAGTCACTCAGGGGACCATATGGGATGCCGGGATTTGAACCACCAACCTTCTGCAGACAAGGCAAACGCCTTACCTTCATGCTATCTCTCCAGCCCCTACACTGAGTATTTTTAACATACCTGACTACATGAGGTAATTATGGTACTAATGGCAACTGATCAAATATTTTTAGAGTAGCAATTTTACAACATGTAATAAAGGATGTATAAATCAAATTTCTTTCATTGAATCTATGTCATTAATTGCCACAGCATACATAAACTTAGGGGAACTCAGGAGACACACCAGATGTATCCCCAGATTTTCCTGGTGTGGAGAACTGATATAACCCCCACGGGGTTCCTTAAAAGGCCCACTGAGGACACCTTTTTCCCTGCATGGATAGTTGAGGAATTTAGAAGAGATAAATCCATGCTTGGTATTACATTTTCTGTCATTATATAGCTATCTTTCCTTTGTAAAATATCAGAAAAAATTATGGCCTCTATCAAATAATTTGGCTCAGAAATTTCAGCATCAAAGATTACTAAGAGAACCCCTTTTCTGGATAATATTTAGCACCTAAAAGGAAAGACAATATTTTTCCCTTTTTCAAATATGTCCTTGCAGCTTCAGTTTCTGGTAATCAAGGGCATAGCCAGAATATAGATCCTGGGCTATTGACTCTTCTCAGAGAAAGGGAACCACGGGATTTGGCTTTCCTTACTTGACCTCTAAAACAATAGAACTCACCTCTGAAGACCTGAAGACCCTGTTCTTAGATTTTTTTCTACTTCCTATTAATCCCTTATTTTGCATTTGAAGTGAGCTTGGAAAGAGCTGCCTTGAGTTGTAACCTTCTCCTTTGTAACTTAGAATTCTTGCAGTTCACACCCATAGCTTAAGTATTTTTACTATTGAATTTTGCTTTGTGATTGTAAACATTTTTCTCTATACCTATGATGGACTTTACCCCTAAAATCCCCCTGCTAAAAAAATTAAACTTGTCGCATGCTCGCCAGACATGAGTCCCCATACTTCGTGTGTGGTAATTATTTTTTCAATATTATTTCGTGTGGCCGCTCATGTTACACACTTTCTTCTCATGAAGGATTTTGTCCCCACTAGAGTGCTGAGATGCAAGATGTCTGCAGCAATTAATCATAAAGTTATTCACACAAGACAAGGTCAAGTAAGATGAGATTGTATTAGCTATTTAATCCAATGATATTTAATAAACCCCTTTTCAGTGTGAAAACATGCTTGCTTCAGCCTCTGAAAAAGGTGTGAAGATTTAAGTGCCAAAGCTTCCATATGAACAAGTAATTCCACTACTTAACATATAATTACCAAATACAAAAACATTACTTTAAACAGTTAGATATTCATGATAGTGCTTATTACAATAGCAAGGAAAGGAAACAAAGCAAATTGCCTAGAACTTAGTGGATAAAGGTCTTGGGTGCGGGGATCAATCCCCCTCTCTTCAGCAGCCTCTGGAGAGCTTTTCAAGGAGAGTCGGAAGCCATGCAAATTTGCAAAGGGTGATTTATTTTCTGGTGCCAGGGTGACACCAGTCTGTGCCCAGAGATGAACCCCAGAGCAAAGACCCCGAACCATTACTTAAGCAGTGTTTTTATAGAGCACTTTTCCAAAGGGACAGCATATGTCACGGAAGTAGTATTCCGTTTGTTACATATTACTTAGGAATACAGCACAACTTAGTTAAAAGGAAAAGATATTTAGCAAACAAAGAAACAATCGTTAAAGCCTAACAGACCACCACTAAAAGTTACACAAGGAGACAATTGCTAAAGCTTAACAGACCACCACTAAAAGTTACATTTTAATCCTACAGAAAAATATTAAACTTAAGGTTACATTTCTTTACCTTAAGGCTGGAGGTGGGGGTGGCCGCCTTACTCTTACTGCACCTTACTAAAAGTTTTGCAAGCACAGATAACAGAAAGTAGGAGCAAATTGGGCGTATACTGCCCTCCTTGAGTAGAGCCAGATTCTTATCTCTTTCGGCCAATGCTAGCCTGTGGCTCTGAAGGTCATGAGACAGGATGCCTTGTAAATTTAGGGAAACTTCAAACTTAAACTATATGCATTTATAAAAAGCAAAAACTTCTTGTTTCTTTCAAAGGGTTTGGCATATACAATGGAAGAAAAGAAATGATGAAATCTTTTGCAATTTAAGGCAGAAGCAGAGAATATAAAATTAAATTATTTAAATCATAGGAAGATAAAATTAGATAAACTCATTCATTTATGGTACATAAGAAAACAAAGTTAATAATATTGAATAATTACAAAATCTTTAGCCCTGTAGTAAAATACTTTTTAAAAAAATTAAACAAAAAGCCAGGAATACCCAGAAGAGAAGCAGAAAAAATGAAGAAGTAGATTAGAAATGACATAAAAACATTGACAGACAATCTTGCTCATTTAAGTGGTCATCACTTAAATGAGATATGGAAACTGTCCATCAAAACCATAAATGCTTATAACACTACTCAAACATAGGTCTGAAATTATTATAGTTAAATTCAAGGTATTAAATGATAATTTCCTAGAATTTGTCTTTTATGGATTAGAAGAACAGCAGGGAAGAAATTGCCACAAATAAAATAATTTAGCTTCTGAAAGAATCTGAACATACTCCACTAAGCACACATTCAGGGCATTTTTTTCAAGTCTACTTTTTCGGGCCAAAGAGTCCACTCAGTTCAGTATTCCCATTAATTAGATGCTACATAACACAAATGTTTATTTTTTGGGATCCAAACACTGAAGAGTTGTTAGAAATGCTGAAGTTACTTTTTCTAGACTTAAAAATTACACCTTACTGAACTCTTGTATCTGTAAGGCAGCTGATTTGTAACCTGTGGGTATCTGCTTGATAAGAACTTCCTCAGATAACTATAGCATTTCTATTTTTTAATATCTTTATTTTAAACACCTTGATTACAAACATGAGTGTGGTTGGGTTTCAGTCATATGAAGAACACCCTCCTTCACTAGTGCAACATTCCCATCACCAATGTCCCAAATCTTCCTCCTCCTATAGCATTTTTCAAAGGAATATAGTGACATGTTATTGTTATCTCTGAAGCATCTTTTTTTTTTTTTTTTGGTTTTGGGCCACACCCGGCATTGCTCAGGGGTTACTCCTGCTGTCTGCTCAGAAATAGCTCCTGGCAGGCAAGGGGACCATATGGGACACCGGGATTCGAACCAACCACCTTTGGTCCTGGATTGGCTGCTTGCATGGCAAACACCACTGTGCTATCTCTCCGGGCCACTGAAGCATCTTTTGATCCAATAATGATATCTACATTTGTAGACAAAAACATGAGCCTAGAAAATGATGATGTTTATGGAATAGTTCAATGATTCAACATCCAGTTGAGTCTCTTTTAAGAACTTATATCCTTAGCCTTCCTACATAATGTTTTCTTGTCTGTCATTCCTATCATATCTCTTAGTTTTTATTTAGTTATCACCTTCCAAGTTAATTACTCATTTAATGTATTTGTGTTCGTTGTTGTTGATTTGTGGTTCCAGGAATCAAACACAGGACTTCACCTCTCACAGTTACAAAGTATTTGTTCTACCACTAAACTATACCTTGGGTTTTTTGTATTTGTGACTTTATCTTCTGACCTTATGTGTCTGTTCTATGGCATTAAGCAATTTTAATATTTGTTGAATAAATCTTATACATTGGTTAATAATTGAAAATATGAGTCTGACAAATAGTTACCTGCATAAAACTACTTATTTTTTAACAAACACATGAATAGTAAAATTGGGCTTATTATCATATGGACCTGAAGCCCAAAATTTTTTCAGTGTATAGCAATAAATGTAAGGCTTTTCAATGGTTTCTACCTATTTTAGTACTGGCTTGTTCAATATGAACACTTAAGGTCCATACTGTTACCTATTTATTTTTCTACCATACCACTGTTTCTCCTTTTCACAAACCATCTTCCAGAAATTTTTGAAATTAGATTCAATAATTGGGTTTTTATTATTGCTTTCACTATCAACCAAGGTTGTGAACATAGGATATGCTCAAAGAGCTGTGAATGAGCCCTTTGCCATTAAAGTAATGGCCATGTAGCATAACACTTTCCTGTGTGTGATGCTTCCTGTGTAGCTTCTTTCCCAATGTATACAATTGCACTGAACTGGACAGATAAAAAAATGAGATTCATAAAGTTCTCCAAAACCTATGATGGTATACTCTGGGCTAAAGCTCAATGGTTTATTTTCCTCTTACTTTATTTTTCTGATTTTAAAATTTTTCATTAAACATTTCTCTTTGGTGAGCTTCAAAATTACTCAGACCCCACACAAAGTTAACTGCTTTAGTGGAAACTTCTAAAGTGGATTTATAGCAGGTTTTAGTCATAAAACCTTAGGGGAAAATTGAATGCCTCTGAACAAGGCAATGAATAACTAATTATATAATATCCACACAATGGAATAATGCTTAGCAATAAAAATCAATGAGTTATTAATTCATGCAGAAACAATGCTGGGCCTAAAATTTTTTTACTTATAAGAAAGCAAACTCAAATTGATATGTTGCCTCTCTGAATTTGTGTTGAAAGCAAAAGCTATGATGTTAAAGCTACAAATAGTTGAGGGAAGGGGGAAGAGTAAAATTCAAGAATAGCACATGGGAAAGTAGTTGATGACTCTGTTCCCTGTAGATTTGGGTGGTGGATATGTGATATAGACGTATCAAAAAATGATATATTGGAAGAGAAGCCACCACCATTGAAACTGGTAGGCTAGGTCCTTCTTGGGATGAAGCAGGCCCAGTTTTTAACTTGTTGGAGGGCCTAGCACTCCATCAATCCACATTAGCTTCCTTTTATGTTTTTTTTTTTTTTTTTGTTTTTGTTTTTAGTGTGGCCACACCTGGGAGCATTCAAGAGTTACTCCTGGCTCTGTACACAGATTGTCCTGGACAGGCTCAGGGGACCATATGTGATGTCTGAGTTTGATCCCAGTTTCATCTGCATGCAAGGGAAACGCCCTACTGCTGTACTATGGCCCCAGGCTCTCCTCTCACATTTAAATGGATGAAACCCACAACATGCCTTGTAAAAGCTGCTGCTGCTGCACTGAACGTAGTTGGCTCAAGATGTCATGGTGCTTAATCACCCTAGTGCTATTGCATGGGAATGTGTGACTGCATAATGATATTTCAAAAATTCACAGTACTAATATCCCAGTACAAACAGAGAAAATTAGATGAAAAATGTTGTGTAGATGCCCACTAAGATTAATTAGCAAAAATAATTTCACAGAAAGCTCAACTAGCAACCAACATTTCAGAAAATGCTTGTATAATAACTTTAGTATCACTACTATGAAATATATGTTGTAATAAGACATAAAAAACAGTTCATTTTACCTGCTTAGGTGGCAGGCTCATGGGTAGATGAAGGGAAAGTCAGGTGGTAGGACTGGTGTTCAAATATGGAATGCCTGAAATAATCATATTACAAACAACTTTGTATATCATGGTGTTTAAATAAAGTTTCAGATAGGGAAGAAAATGTGAACTACTAGTAAATCATCACAGTAAAAAAGAAAAATCGGGGCCGGGCGGTGGCGCTGGAGGTAAGGTGCCTGCCTTGCCTGCGCTAGCCTAGGACGGACCGCGGTTCGATCCCCCGGTGTCCCATATGGTCCCCCAAGAAGCCAGGAGCAACTTCTGAGCGCATAGCCAGGAGTAACCCCTGAGCGTCACAGGGTGTGGCCCAAAAACCAAAAAAAAAAAAGAAAAATCAATGAAAATGTAAACTCTCTTGAAGGAAAGCAAATGAATTAATTTAATTGTAGTAAACATGATCCAGTCTCATGGAAAAAAGTATCATGGAGGAAGGAACAAGCTGATCTAAGTAATACTAAGGAGAAAAAGACCTGCTTCTACTGAATACTCTTAAGTTATAACATTATACTCTAGGGGAAGAAATATATTACTGTAGCAAGGTACTTACTTGCCTTTCATGCAACCAACCCCAGCTTGGTCTCCAGCATCAGATATAGTTTATTACCCCTGAACACCATCAGGAGTAATTTCTGAACAGAAAATAAAGAGAAGACCCTTAGAAATACATGATATGCACAGTCCAATCCCCCCAAAAAAGGCATCAGACTATAGTTAGTAATTTTATCACAGGTCTGTGGTTTATCAATTCTGAAATTACTATATGTATACATGCTATGATGGAACCAAAATTAGATAGTTTATAATAAGAACCAGCTTGTTTTATTTTATTTTACTTTTTTGCTTTGTTTTTGGGTCAGACCTGGCAGCACTCATGGGTTACTCCTGGCTCTGTGCTCAGAAATCGCTCCTAGCAGCTGAGAGACCATATGTGATGCTAGGAATCGAATTTGGGTCTGTCTTGGGTTGACCAAATGCAAGGTAAACTCCTTACTGCTGTGCTATTGCTCTGGCCCTAAGACCTAGTTTTTAATTTCTAAGATAAAAGGGTAACAACAAAGCAAGATAGAAAGTGTCAGTGAGCCCTGTGCATTGAATTCAATTCACCATATCCCTAAAAAAGAACTATCACAAGGAACAAATATGACTCTTTAATCTTGAAAAACCTAGCAACCTGGTAAATGGAAATTCAATTAAATTATAAAGATTAGCATCAATAGTGAAAATTCATGTTCCAATCTAAAGAATGACTTTTGTACCACTATGGTTTTCTCACTAATGATAAGAATACACAGTTATGAAAAACTCAGAGAAATTTCTTTTTTAACTTTTCTTAAATAATTATTACAAACATGTTGGTAATTGGGTTTCAGCCATAAAATGCATACATCCCTTCCCCAGTGCAACTTTCCCACCACCATTGTCCCCCCATTACCATTACCTACCTTACCCCACTCCCTGCTGTTTGTGAGACTATCAGGTAAATTCCTTGTTTTTCTTTTTTTTAAATATAAATATTTATTTAAGTACCATGATTACAGCATGTTCATAGTTGGGTTTCAGTTATAAACAGATTACCCCCTTCACCAGTGCAACTGATGAATTCACACCACTAATGGCCCATTCCTCCACCACCCCTGCCTGTATCTCGACAGACATTCTACTTTTCTCGTTCTTTAACATTCTCATGTTAGTTGTTAGTGTAGTTATTTCCCTAACAGTGTTCACCACTCTTTGTGGTGAGCTTCAAATTGAGAGCCAGTCCTTCAGGCCCTTCTAGCCTTTAACTGTATTGTCTTTCATTTTTCTTAACCCATAGATGAGTGATACCATTCTGTGTCTATCTCTCTCCCTCTGACTTATGTCACTCAGCACAATAGATTCCATGTACATCCATGTATAGGAAAATTTTATGACTTTATCTTTCCTGATGGCTGCATAATATTTTATTGTGTATATGTACCTCCATTTCTTTAGCCATTCATCTGTTGAATGGCATCTTGGTTGTTTCCAGAGTCTGGCTATTGTAAATAGTGCTGCAATAAATATAGGTGTGAGGAAAGAAATTTTGTATTGTATTTTTGTGTTCCTAGGGTATATACCTAGGAGTGGAATAGCTGGATCAAATGGGAGCTCTATTTCCAATTTTTGGAGGAATCTCCATATTGCTTTCCATAAAGGTTGGACCAGACAGTATTCCCACCAGCGGTGAATATGAGTTTCTTTCTCTCCACGTCCCCACCAGCACTGATTGTTCTTGTTCTTTGTGATAAGTGCCAGTCTCTGTGATGTGAGATGATACTTCATTGTAGTTTTGATTTGCATCTCCCTGATGATTAGTGATGTGAAGCATTTCTTCATGTGTCTTTTGGCCATTTGTATTTCTTCTTTGAGGAATTGTCTATTCATTTCTTCTCCCCATTTTTTGATAGGGTTATATGTTTTTTTTCTTATTAAGTTCTGTCAGGACCTTGTATATTTTTTGTATTAGTCCCTTGTTTAATGGTTATTCAGTAAATAGTCTCTACCATTCTGTGAGTGACGTATGTATCTTAGGCACTAATTCCTTTGAGGTGCAGAAGCTTCTCAGTTTAATATAGTCCCATCTGTTTATCTCTGCTTCCACTTGTTTGGATAGTGCTGTTTCCTCCTTGAAGATATCTTTAGTCTCAATGTCATATAGTGTTTTACCTATGTGTTGTTCTATATTATGTATGGTTGTAGGCCTGCCCTCAGCCTTTACTTGTCTCCCTCACCACCTTTTCCCTTTCCCAACTTTTTGTACCTTTTATTCTGGCATTAAAACAAGCCACATACCTGAGTGGTGCTGTTTCAATCACCCCTGAGTAATTATAGTGAAACTTCTTACCTACCCACATTCAGATTACAGGTGATTCAGCAAAATTAATTATGAAGCAGGTGACTTTCTCTTGACAAGGTCAGCCCCAGGCCAAGTGTGGTCAAAAGCTGCAGGCAGTGGTACTAAGAGCAAACTAGTAAGCAAGCTACCAATATTTGAAGGCTGAGTCAGCCCTTCCAAAACCCTTTGTCTAGACTTGCAAACATTATTACCTCCAGGGCCCCAATCCACTCACCTCTTCTCTTTGCTGCCTGTCTGTACCTGCCGTACACCAGTCTCCAAAATTGTGGGCACTTTGTTAATGACATCTGGTGTATTAGGTATATGAGAAGTTACTGATGAAAACCTTTATTTTCTTCTAGAGAATGGACACATTGATCTGCTGTAGAGTACAGATTGGATATTCAAGCCCCCAAGATGTCCTAGAAATAAAAAACACCAGCAGTATTCATATGTTGGGGAGGCCAATGTGATATGTATGTGCATTACAGTGACATGCATGTATGTGCCTGTAGCAAACTCAAGGGCTTTGTAGCTCAACTTTCCTGAAAATTCTACATCTCCAATTCATCAATAAAGAATTGTACCTAAAGTACAAATAACTGTTGCAATGGCAAAGTGACACTATTTCTAGTTTCTAGTATAGCCTTGTTTTTCTTAATACTTACATGATATCCTAATCAAAATCTAATCCTTGTATCTCTGATAGTAACATCTGGAAGACAGAAAAACATTTATATTGTATCTAAGAGAATTGAGTCATAGTAAAATGTATTTTCTGAAAATAAAGGCAATGATTTCTTCCATCCACATTCCACCTCTTTAAGACTTTGACATTTTCCATAAAACAGGACAGTCTACAGTTCCTTCACTTGATCTGGGCAGAGTATGACATTATGTAGCACTTGAGGTTTGGCATCAGAAGACTAGAACAGTTTCTCTCTGATTTTTGTCAAACCCTTTATTTTGAACTCTCCAGTTGTGTGGTGAGAAAGAGTAAACTAATAATACCCCAACAGCAGAGGCCCTTCAGTTCACCAAGTTCATCTGCTTTGGAAATTCTTTTTTTTTTTTTTTGGTTTTTGGGCCACACCCGGTGATGCTCAGGGGTTACTCCTGGCTATGCCCTCAGAAGTCGCTCCTGGCTTGGGGGGACCATATGGGATGCCGGGCGGATCGAACCACGGTCCGTCCTACGCCAGCGCTTGCAAGATAGACACCTTAACTCTAGCGCCATTTTCCTGGCCCCTGCTTTGGAAATTCTATGCAAAAGCAGACCTCAAGGAGAATAGCCCAACCCCTAGTAAGAGGAGAAAAGACTGCAGAGTTCCTAGGAAGTATGATTGCAATCTTTTGCTAAAGATCTTATTCTTGGAATCCAGATCTGCATCTGAATGAAAACATGGTTCTTTCTGATTGAGTAGAGATCCCTAATTAGTAAAGAAGGAAGAAAACACCTCTCCTATAAAATTAATAAAGTTTCTGAGAAAACCCAGAAGAACTAGCTATGCCTTCCTTTCTCTAAATGGTTTTCAGAAATTTACACGATCAATTGCTTGAAGTTTACTCTGAGTGTTTTTTTAAGCATTCTTTCTTATTTTTCATAAATGAGGGGAAATTCTTCTACAATAAAAACGCAAAACTGATCAAATGATTTGAAAAGAAAATTTATTTCCCAAATACTACTATTTCAGGGATTATGTAGTCATGATTTTAAATTACTTCTCAAAACTTACATGATTAAAATTTTCAAAGCAAATGATTCCTTAAAACTATTTTTATCTCTAATTATTTTTAAATAATTTATGGCTTCTTTTTGTAGTTTTAAGGTAAATCATATGGCAAAATTTATTTTGCTAGTGGATTTGTGATCACTGCATTCACAGAAATCAGAACAGGAAGACATTTTAAAGAATAAAATTGAATGATTCAGTATTCTGAGTAGATGAGGGATAAATATAATGATATTACATGCACAAGACTTTCTCACTTGACTTATTAAATAGTAATATCCTAGATTTTTCATTCATATATAATTTTCTCTTGGCAATTGACCTATTTGCAAGTTGAAAATCCCACAGTGGCTTAGCAAACTCAATTACATTTTTATTTGACTGTTTTTTTTCTTTTAATAAAAAATGCCTAATAAGATAGAAAATTTGCATTTTATTTCTGCAGAATTTTAACAGATCTGGGTCTGGGTCTCACTTCTTTCTTATATGAGTGAAATGAAAAAAATCCTTTGTACAAATGAATTGATTTTTCTTTCATATAATTCCTCTGTAGCTTCAATGTAAAAAATATAAAATAAAACTGAAAAAGGCTTTGGTTCCTATTAGCAAAGTTTGTTGAAATTTATTTACTAATTCAAGAATATTTAGACCCTTAGAAACCATTGTGATTTGGCAATTATCAATGTTTCAATTAGTTAGTTTTTAGGGAAAGAGACTTTTATATTAACATTACCCACTCTTACTTAATATTCTTCCTGATTTCTCAGTATTAGACTTTCCTTACCCTTTCCAGGTTCTTTATATTTGGTTACTGTAGAGATTTGATGCCATCAATAAAAGGAACAAATTAATTACATTGTTTTACATTGCTGAATATCCTGTGTCCTGACCACATGGTTGGACTTTCTATGCCTAGACAAATAATATTGCTTTTTCCTAAAAGTAAAACTGCAATTTCCAGAATGAAATTGAGGCATTTGTTAACGAATAAAATGATGATACTTGGGGCAGGAGTGGTGGTGCAAGCGGTAAGGCATTTGTGTGTGCTAACATAGGACAGTCTGTGCTTCAATCCCTCAGCATCCCATAGGGTCCCCAAGCCAGGAGTGATTTCCGAGAGTATAGCCAGGAGTAACCCCTGAGCATCACTAGGTCTGGCCCAAAAATCAAAAAAATAAAATAAAATAATGATATTTATACAACATTCAAGAAATCCTCCATTCAAGAAATCCACAGTGAGCACTGGTGGCACCAGTGGCACTGGTGGCACAGAGTGGTAAGGCAAATGCACTAGCCTAGGATGGACCACAGTTAGATTACCCCCAGGTCTCATATGGTCCCCCAAGCCAGGAGCGATATCTGAGCTCATAGCCAGGAATAACCCCTGAGCATCACTAGGGGTGCCTCCCAAATAACAAACAAACAAAAAAACCCAAAAAATAAAAGAAAAAAGAAATTTACAGTGTAATTTTAGTAAGAAAGAGATACTGGATTCACATCCAAATACAGTATGGGATGTTGGAATTTATAACCACAGATCAGCAGTGGGCAGACCAGTAGATTGACAATTTTCTAGAAAAATACATTACAGTTGAGGAGGGTACTGGTAAAACTTAGCTAATTAATTTCTACTAATAAATCATGTAAGCAGACATCTCATGGGTGGGTTAGGATAGAAAATTAGGTAAGTAGTAAGCTAGGCACAGAGAGAACCACTTACTCTACCAGCCCTGGGGGTGAGGGAAGAGGATATGGGAAGTAGGACGGGAATGGAGGTGGAGGGAGGACAATTTGGTGATGGGAATTCCCCTGATTTTATGTTAATATGTATCTAAAATATTATTGTCAACTATATATAAGCCATTTTGATTAAAATAAAAATTATATTAAAAATAAATAAATAGAAGAAAAGAAAAGAAAATTAGGTAAGATCACCACATATAATTTAAGTAGTCAATTATGCCATTGTTGTTGAAAAAAAAAAAAAGACACAGGGCCAAGCAAAAGCGTGGTTGCCTTACATGTAGCTGACCCAGGACAGAACTGGTAGATCCCAGGCATTCCATATTGTCCCCAAAGCCAGGAACGATTTCTGAGCGCATAGCCAGAAGTAACCTCTGAGAATCACTGGGTGTGACCCAAAAACAAAAAAAAAAAAAAAGAGCTACAGAGAACATAAAATTATTATAGTTCATAGTTATTGCAAGAAATCTTACATACATTTTATATTTTCATTTTTATATTTTTATGTATCAGGAATTAGTATTTGAATTTTCTGACATTTAAAAGTAGCTCATATACATCTTGATATAATTATATCTTTCTATGTTTTTTAAAACGTTTTTTATTTATTTATGTTTATTTATTTTGGCTTTTTGGGCCACACCTATTTGATACTCAAGGGTTACTCCTGGCTAAGTGCTCAGAAATTGCCCCTGGCTTGGGGGGACCGTATGGACACCAGGGGAATCGAACCGTGGTTCTTCCTTGGCTAGTGCTTGCAACGCAGACACCTTACCTCTAGCGCTGCCTCTCTGGCCCCTAAAACATAAATTTTATTTTGACCAAAGTGGATTACAAATCTTTCACAGTAATATTTTAGGTACATAGTGACATTGAATCAGGAGCATTCCCACCAGCAGTGTTGTCCTTTTCTATTTATTTATCTATTTATTTATTGGTTTTTGGGTCTCACCCAGCAGCGCTTAGGGGTTACTCCTGGCTCTACGCTCAGAAATCACTCCTGGCAGGCTCAGGAGACCATATGGGATGCCGGCATTCAAACCACCATTCTTCTGCTTGCAAGGCAAATGCTTTACCTCCATGCTATCTCTCCAGCCCCAAGTGTTGTCCTTTTTTAATAAGAGTGGACCAGAGTTTGCTACCATTCTAATTCTCAAACTCTTGCTCTGTGTGTGACATTGGTGATCATCTATACTACTTTGTTTAGCAACTGAGTCAGTTTTTATATAGCAAGTATAATATTCAATGTCTCTCATATAATCACACAGGAAAAATATTGTCATTTGGCCAATATGAAATCCAAGAAAGTCTATATTTCTAAGGAGCTCTATTAAGCATAGAGTATAAAATACTTAGAAATAATAGCCTGTGCTCATGAGTCCACAAGCCTCTCTCTATCCTCTCCTCTTCTCTCTTCTCTCACATCTCTTTCTCTCTCCTCTCTTCTCTCTTCTCTCTTCTCTTTCTCTCTCTTTTTTCTTCTATTTCTCCTCTATTCTCTCTCTTCTCTTTCTCTCCTCTCTTCTCTATATCTTCTTTCTCTCTCTTCTCTCTCTCTCTCTCTCTCTCTCTCTCTCTCTCTCTGTGTGTGTGTGCATGTGTGTGTTTTAGTTTGGAGGCCACACTTGGCCATGCTCAAGGCTTAGGCATGGCTCTGTACTCGGGGATCTATTCTGGTGGTGATGAAGGGAGCATATTTTGTATCCAGCTTTAAAGTGAAGTCGTAGACTATAAAGAAAGAGTGCTAATCCTGCACTTCTTGCTGGCCCAAATAATCCTTTTTTTACATCTCTGTTGACTATAAGCTTAAGGTTTATCTTAGTGGGTAAATATTCAATTGTCTCAGGCACAAAAATGTTTTTATTGAGGAATGTTGTAAAAAATGAAATTTATAATACTTAAACATCAACTATTAATGAATAGCTCCCAGTTGACAGAAAAAACTTAGAAATTTGCAAGGTGTGATATCAAACAACATTCTTTTCTTTTTATGTTCACAGAAATGATCATAAAATATTAGAAAATATTATTTGATCAAAGAGTCATTAAGACCTTATAAGTAAGCTAGAGTATCTCAGTATGTTTAGCATTGGTATATAAAGGAATTTAATACATTCCTCAGTTTTCAGAATTGTTATTTAAACAAGCTCCAGTTGTACATATTTCCTTATGCAAAAGGCTTGACAGAAAATTGGTTTTTAAATTCAATTTATTTTTCAACAGTCTAGTAAATTTTAAGTAGAAAAAATTAAAGAGTATTATAGAAATATTTTTATATATATTTTATTTAAACACCTTGATTACGTACATGATTGTGTTTGGGTTCAGTCATGTAAAGAACACCACCCATCACCAGTGCAACATTCCCATCACCAGTGTCCCAAATCTCCCTCCTCCCCATCCGACCCCCGCCTGTACTCTAAAAAGGCTTTACATTTCTCTCATATATTCTCATTATTAGCACAGTTCAAAATGTAGTTATTTATCTAACTAAACTCATCACTCTTTGTGGTGAGCTTCCTGAGGTGAGCTGGAACTTCCAGCTTTTTTCTCTTTTGTGTCTGAAAATTATTATTGCAAGAATGTCTTTCATTTTTCTTAAAACACATAGATGAGTGAGACCATTCTGCGTTTTTTTTCCTCTCTCTCTGACTTATTTCACTCAGCATAACAGATTCCGTGTACATCCATGTATAGGAAAATTTCATGACTTCATTTCTCCTGACAGCTGCATAATATTCCATTGTGTAAAGTACCACAGTTTCTTCAGCCATTCGTCTGTTGAAGGGCATCTGGGCTGTTTCCAGAGTCTTGCTATGGTAAATAGTGCTGCAATGAATATAGCTGTAAGGAAGGGGTTTTTGTATTGTATTTTTGTGTTCCTAGGGTATATTCCTAGGAGTGGTATAGCTGGATCGTATGGGAGCTCGATTTCCAGTTTTTGGAGGAATCTCCATATCGCTTTCCATAAAGGTTGAACTAGACGGCATTCCCACCAGCAGTGGAAAAGAGTTCCTTTCTCTCCACATCCCTGCCAACACTGTTTATTCTCATTCTTTGTGATGTGTGCCATTCTCTAGGGTGTGAGGTGATACCTCATAGTTGTTTTGATTTGCATCTCCCTGATGATTAGTGACTTGGAGCATTTTTTCGTGTGTCTTTTGGCCATTTGTATTTCTTCTTTGTCAAAGTGTCTGTTCATTTCTTCTCCCCATTTTTTGATGGGATTCAATGTTTTTTCCTTGTAAATTTCTGTCAGTGCCTTGTATATTTTGAAGATTAGCCCCTTATCTGATGGGTATTGGGTGGATAGTTTCTCCCACTCAGGGGTGGCTCTTGTATCCTGGGCACTATTTCCTTTGAGGTGCAGAAACTTCTCAGCTTAATATATTTCCATCTGTTAATCTCTGCTTTCACTTGCTTGGAGAGTGCAGTTTCCTCCTTGAATATGCTTGTAGTCTCAATGTCCTGGAGTGTTTTGCCTATGTGTTGTTCTATATATCTTATGGTTTTGGGTCTGATATCGAGGTCTTTAATCCATTTGGATTTTACCTTCTTACATGATATTAGCTGGGGGTCTAAGTTCAATTTTTTGCAACTGGCTTGCCAGTTGTGCCAACACCAGTTGTTGAAGAGGCTTTCCCTGCTCCATTTAGAATTTCCTGCTCCTTTATCAAAAGTTAGGTGATTGTATGTCTGGTGAACATTTTCTGAGTATTCAAGCTGTAAGGTCCAGATGACCCACTCTTCAGCTGCCAGGCGCAGAGTAATGAAAAAGCATCAAACCCAGCAATGATGCAAGTGAGTTCTGTTTTATTTATCTGATCGATCAGGGTCCAAAAACGTTCTCATAGCCGAGAAGAGGTTTTCGGACCCATAGACCCTAAACCAGTCTCCTTTTATACAGAATTTTAAACAGACAGCTGCATTCTTATCGTTAAAGCACAACCTTTTACTGACGTGAAAGAACTGCGTCCGAGGGTGGGAGATAAAAAGTTTTCAAATTCCAAGACTATAGAGTAGGTGGGCCATACAGGAGCAGCTCATAAAATGTAGAAAGCAGGGGAGGGGGAGCCGAAAGCAGGCAGGCAGCATCTGTAACTTCAGCAGATAAGAAATACGCAGGCACAGCATCTGTAACTCAGCAGATAAGAAATACACAGGCAGCTAAAGAAAAATAACATATGGCTAGTTAAAAAAAATGAAACGGAAGTAAGACAATCCAGGCAAGAGAGTTTTATATCAAGTTTTAAAACTTTCAATTTTCATTACATGTTCATTCCTTTCATTTCCCACTTCTCTTTGTACATAATTCTAATTCTAGAATTATCTTTATAGTAACCACCATTTTCACAAACCAGGAATGTTGGGGGATTTAGGGGCTGATGATCATTTTTCCGTAACTACTTCCTGCTGAGAAGGGGCAATGACTCTTGGGACCTGGATGGAACAGCGAATGGTTACTCGGTGTTTCTTGGGATACTCATCTGAGATTTGTAGACACTTCTTGATATTGTTGCCTTAGTACCATTAGCTTAACTTCCCCTACCTGAGTGCGGATGAAAGTTGTAATGTGATTTATGATGCAAGGTCCTATTGCAACTAACAGGAGTATACTTAGCAATGGACCTAGTAAAGATAATAGGTAGGGAAGGATTCCTCCCCACACAGACCACAAAGGTTACTCATAAAGCTCTTTACATCACCTTGCTAGCTCCTCCTGATGTTTTTTTATTCTATCCCGCACTATCCCAGATTTATTTACATAGAAGCAACATTCCTCATTTAGAGCTACACAAAGTCCCCCTTTTTCAGCTAAGATTAGATCCAATCCCCTTCGGTTTTGAAAGACTACTCGTGCCAGTGAATCATGTTGGTCCTGCAAATCTTGGATGGACTTCTAAACTTGTTCTATGTCTGAGATTAGCCTTTCAGATAATTTGTTATATTGATCTAGTGAAATCCCCAAACCTGCAACTCCCATTCCCAATCCTCCTGCTAACCCTAATGCTGCTAAAAGAGATAATAGTATTACCGCTCTTCGGGCCCGATGCCCCCCCCCCCAGGTAGTCTGGGCTGGGCAAAGGGATGGGTTCGGTTCCTGGAATAACATCAATGTTAGGCAGCAAGAGGGTGGGTGCACAAATACCTGTGCTATTTCTGGGTAACACTGCGTAGGCTAGGTTTCCCCCACAGACCCAGACCTGTCCTGGGGGAAGGCATCCTAAGTTTGGAGGGACCTCAGAAATATTGGAGCATTTTACAGATGGCACTTGCCCTAAATTTATGGTTGAGGAAGATTTTGAATATAGCAGGTGGGGGAGTCGAATCCTTGAGGGATTACTTTAAAGGGCTTGACATAGTTGCACTTAGATAAGCTGTTTATATTTGGCCTGGGCATGGGTATTGCCAGGGGCCAATTGTTGCCCATTTTCATACACAACCAGCAATTGGATGCTAGGCTAGGATTGGTTTGATTTAGGAGCTTGTGAGTAGTTTTTAGTATATCTTGTATGTTTGAATCCAAATCCTCAGCTGGCACTCTGGCTTGGAGGGATGGGTGTTTGGGCCAGCTTGGCATCAGGGAATTAATTTCCTTTTCAGCCCATTTTATAACCTCCTTTTCTCTTTCTTGGTCTGTGGGCCCCCCTCCGTCCAACACATGTATTGGGGCTTTTAGGGGCCAGCATACCACATCTGCGATACTAGCTTGGCAGTGTGCTGCCCCGTATGGGGTTTTAAAAGTTTCCGGGCCCCAATCCCCTCCTGTACTTCCCCTATAGGTGCCAGTTACTTTTGCCACCAGGTAGCGTTGGCCATTTTTAACACATTGCTGATAGGTCTTTTAGCATTGTAAGTGTACCTGAGTTATTCTACACATCCTGAAGGGCAAATTCCTTTCATGTCCAGGGGAAGGGGTTGGGGTTTTTGTTTACATACCCACTGATCTTTGATTTCACCTGTGGAAGTTGAAGGTCTAAATTGAAGGTAGGCCGTTCTTGTACCGCAATCGACTGCCTGTGTGGACCAGTACCCAGGGTCAAACTGGTGGCCCCCAGAGCAGTCGCAAGGGTTACCATATAGGGCCCTTAGCAGTTTCTGTTGGTCTACCAGCTGATTAAATCCCCCCAGAACTGAGGATGTTAGAAGCAGCTGCAGAAGCAGAGGCAGGGGGAGAAGTCTGCCCATTCATTTTGATCAAACCCTGTTGGGGCAGGCTTTAAATGTGAGGCGTGTATCCATGCTGCAATGCCGTCTACCTTGACAGCAGAAGGAGTTGTGAGGAGGACAACATACGGTCCTTTCCACCTGGGTTCCAGCGTTAGGGCACGATGTGGTCGTACAAGGACTGAGTCTCCCGGCTTGTAGCTGTGTGGCACTGCCAGGTCCCCAGGTTCTTATGCCTGCTGAAGATCTTTCCAGATGTAATTTCACAGCGTGGTAACAGCAGCCAGATGAGCAGCCAAAGGGGAAGAGGAGGTAAGAGAGAGTTCATAAGTGTCAGTTATAGTTTTTACTGGGGGAGGGGCCCCATATAGGATCTCAAAAGTTGTTAGGTTACATTGAGAAGGGAGAGGGGTGTTCCGGGCCCGAAAAAGAGCTGAAGGGAGGAGAGAAATCCAATCACTTACACCAGTCTCGAGAGATAATTTAGTCAGAGTCTCCTTAATTGTTCTATTCATACGTTCTACCTGGCCTGAACTGCAGGGATGATAAGCACAATGCAATTTCCAATTAATCCCCAGAGCCCTGGCCAATCCCTGACTAACCTGGGCCACAAAAGTGGGTCCATTATCAGACCTGATTACCTGAGGCAGTCCAAACCTGGGAAAGATTTCGTCTAGAATTTTCTTCGCCACCATTTGTGCAGTTTCATTTTTACACGGGTAGGCTTCTACCCAGCCGGAGAAGGTGTCCACAAAAACTAATAAGTATTTTAGTCCGTATTTGGTGGGCTTTATTTCCGTGAAATCGATCTTCCAATGTTGTCCAGGTCGTGTCCCTCTTAGCTGTTTTTCCCATTTCAATTTTTCCGGGGTAGATGTTCACCAGTTGACATGGTTGGCAGGATTTAACAATTTGTTCTGCGAGTCTTTTCATCTCCTCGAGGCGCGTGCATCCAGACCAGTCTTTTGCTATTTCTAGCATTTTTCTAGACCCTAGATTGGTGAGACGGTGAAGTGTCTTCAGATATTCTTGAATACTTGAGGTTTCCTCTGGTTTGGGCGCTTCCTTGAGTGGTAGTAAATTCCCTGCTTCTGGATCAAGTTCTTTTATTTCTTCTGAGTTCAGCTCAGTGGTTCTTGTGGACTGCCACTCCAACCTGGGTGGAGGTATGCAGATGTCTTTCCGGAGCCATACCAATGCTTCGTCGTGGAGTGGTCATGGTCCCGATTGGGAATAGGGCAGCAGTCCTTCAGCTGCAGCCTTTGCCTCCATGTCTGCTTTTCGGTTCTCTGTTGCTACTGCCCCATCTCCTCTCTGATGTCCGGGAGAGTGAACGATGGCTAGTTTCTTGGGGAGTTGGAGGGCAGTTAATAACTCTAATATTTCCTTCTTATTTTTAATGTCTTCTCCTGCTGAAGTCAGCAGTCCTTGTCTCTGATAGATGGCACCATGAACATGTGCGGTTCCAAAAGCATATCTACTGTCTGTGAAGATAGTGGCTCACTTCCCCTTTGCCAGGTTTAAAGCTTTTGTTAGAGCAATCAGTTCTGCCCGTTGAGCAGAGGTCCCATCTGGCAGTTGCTGGGACCAGATCACCTTGTGTTTACTAACTACAGCTGCCTCGGCTCTTCTTCCTCCATTTCTCATGTAGCTGCTGCTGTCCGTATACCATATCACATCTAATTGCTCCAGTGGCTGGTCTTGGAGATCTTTTCTGATGTCGCTTTCTTCAGCTAGTATGTTCTGACAGTTATGCAGTACTGGCCTTGTTGCCTCTTTTGGTAATAGTGTAGCTGGGTTCAGGGCAGAGGGCATATCAATAAGGATTCTGTTTTTGTCCAACAGAATACTCTGGTAGTGGATGACTCGGGCATTTGAGAGCCACCAGTCCGGGGGTTGGCGGATGATGCTTTCCAGAGCATGTGGGGCTACTATAGTTAGCTTTTGTCCAAGGGAGATTTTATCAGCGTCTTTTACCAGTAGGGCTGTGGCTGCTATTGCTCTAAGACACTTGGGCCAGCCACTGGCCACCGTGTCTAATTTTTTTGATAAATAGGTGATTGGTCTTCTCCACAGCTCGAGTGTCTGGGTTAAAACGCCTCTGGCTACCCCACCTTTTTCCTCCAAATATAAGGTGAATGGCTTACTTGCATTCAGAAGAGCCAGCGCTGGAGCAGACAGCAGAGCAGTCTTGATCTCATCGAAGGCTTGCTGGCACTCAGGGGTCCATTTGAATACTGCATCCCCCTTTGTAAGATGATACAGAGGTGCTACCAGGTTGGCGAAACCTGGAATCCATAAATGGCAAAATTCTGCTGTCCCCAGGAACTCACGCAGCTGGCGCCATGTCATTGGTTGTGGGATTTGAGCTACTACCTTCTTACGGGCTTCCGTTAGCCATCACTTACCATCACGTAGGGTGTATCCCAGGAACATTACCTCCCGCTTGCATAGTTGGGCCTTTTTAGCAGAAGCTTGGTATCCCAGCTGGGCCAGTTCTTGTAACAAGTCCAAAGTGGCCTGCTTACAGATACCTTCAGTTTTAGCCGCGATCAGCAAGTCATCAACATATTGTAACAGAGTCACCTGTGGATGCTGGTCACGGAAAACACTCAGGTCCTGATGTAAGGCCTCATCAAAAATGGTGGGAGAGTTCTTGAATCCCTGCGGGAGTCGTGTCCATGTTAACTGAACTGAAATGCCGGCCTCCAGATCTGTCCACTCAAAAGTGAATAACAGTTGGCTGGCTGGGTGCAGGGGTGAGCAGAAGAAGGCATCTTTCAAGTCCAAAATAGTGTACCAGACTCTATCTGGGCTGAGGGTACTGAGGAGGTTGTAGGGGTTTGGTACTGTGGGGTGAATATCTTCCACCCGGGCATTGACTGCTCTTAAGTCCTGCACAGGTCAAAAGTCCCCAGAACCAGGTTTCTTAAAGGGGAGGAGTGAGGTATTCCACTGTGATTGGCATTTTACCAGGACTCCTTGTGTAAAAAGCTTTCTGATATGGGGTGTTATTCCTTGTCTTGCTTCTTGGCTCATAGGATATTGTCTGACTCTTACAGGAACTGCTGTTGCTTTAAGTTCCACCACTACAGGGGCCTGCAATACTGCCAATCCTAACCCTGATGTCTCAGCCCACACTGCTGGTTCTACTTCCAACCACTAGTCCAGATCAGTTTTAGTGGTGTTAACTTCTTCTTCAAACATCCTATATTTATCCTCTTCTCTTATTGTTAGGATGAAAGTTTCAAGTGGCCAGACACTTGGGTTCCGGAATGTTACTTCAGTTCCCATTTCCTCAAAAGTAATTTGTGCCCTTAATTTGGTCAACAGATCCCGGCCCATTAAGGGTGAGGGGCAGTCTGGAATGACTAGAAAGGAGTGTTTTATTTCCCCTCTCTCTAAGTCCATTATACGATTCGTGGTCCGGGGTCTGTACTTGCTTCCATTTGCTCCCTGCACCAAGGTTAGTTTGTTTGCTAGTGGCCCTAACAGCTTCTTCAGGACTGAGTATACTGCTCCAGTATCTAGCTCAAAATCCACGGGAGTCCCCTCCACCTTAAATTTAGCCTTGAGCTCTGGGAGGGGGTTGGAGCCCCAACCCCCCATATTTGGAGTCTATCATCAGGACCTTCTTTGGACTGGGCCATGGGGATTGGGGGCACTCTGACGCCCAGTACCCCATTTTTCCGCATTGGGCACACTGATCCCTCCTGAGTTCGCATGGATTTAGTTGCGGGTTCAAATTATGACACGTGCCTGAATTCCATTTTGCACTCAGGTTTTTATGTGGGTCCAAGTCCCTATCTGCTCTTCCTGTGTTTATGGCTACGGCCAGGGCTCTTGCTATTTCTTTTGTTGTCCTATAATCCCTCCGATCATCCTTCCTTTCTCTCTCTAGTTTCTCTTTCTCTTCTTCCTCCTTCTTTTGCTTTTTTCTATCTATCTCCCATTCTCTATGTTCTTTCTCTAATCTCTCTTCTCTTTCCTCCTGCGTTTCTCTCTTTCCTCCTGCATTTCTCTCTTTCTAAATATCTTTTCTGCTTCCTTTAGTACATCCTGCAGAGTCCTATCCCCTATATCCTCTAAATGCTGCAGCTTTTTTCTGATATCAGCTGCTGACTGTCCTACAAAAGCCATGATAACTGATGCTTGATGGGCCTTGGAAGTGGGGTCAAATAGATATAACGTCTATATGCCTCCATTAACCTTTCCAGAAAAACAGCTGGGGGTTCCTCTGATCCCTGTATTACCTCTTTTACCTTGGCCAAATTGGTGGGCTTTCTAGCTGCCTCTCAGAGACCTCTCATAAGAGTCTGGCAATAAGTAGACAGATGTCCCCTACCTTCAGGAGTATTGGGGTCCTAGTCGGGTCTGCACAAGGGAAAGACGTCATCTATGACATCAGGCCTAGTGGTGACTAGACCATCGTCCCCGATCACACTCTTTCGTGCTGCGGCCAGGACTCTGTTCTGCTCTTCAGTAGTAAAGAGTGTCTTAATTAGCTGCTGACAATCATCCCAGGTAGGTTGATGAGTATTCATTAGGGAATCAAAAAGGTTAATCAGTTTAGTAGGGTCCTCTGAAAAACAAGGGTGATTTAGTTTCCAATTATATAAGTCAGAGGAGTGAAAGGGCCAGTATTGCAAGGCGGGCATTCTCCCTCCCAGCCCATCTGGCAGCGGAACATTAGTAACCACTGGTCTTAGCAGCATGATTGATGCTGTGTGAAGAATGGAATCTTCTCCCTTCTACTGGCTCCGAGTCTCCGCAGCTGGTCCCGTTCATCCATCCCCTCCCTCTGAATCAGGGGGAGAGGGTGGACAGCAGGAACTCTGTCCATCTGTAGATAAGGCTGGAGTTGAAGAGGGGGCCGGATCGGGCCTTTGGGCTGGCGATAGCGGCAGCAGTGACGGGCATGTCAGTGGTGGTGAGGGGGGTGCAGCAGGAACAAGGGCTGGCAGGGATGATGGTTCCCATGCTGCAGGTCTGTAAAGAGGAGGCTCAAAAAGAAGATCAGCAGTATCTGGGTAAATACGTGAGAGGTGAGGAGGGCGCAGAGGTGTACTAAGGGGGTCTGTTTTTGTTGTCTTAGGGTTCATTTCCCCCTGGGATTTTACGGGAAGTATGCTGGGTGTCATAGGCGGCGGTAGGGAAGGAGAAACAGAGCTAGGAGGATGTTCAAGATTAGGTGGTGAGGCAACCGGGCTGTCAGGAACTGTTGGAAACAGAAAAGGGGGCATCCATTCTGGAAGATTCTCACACAAGTTTTCCAAAACAAGAATATAGGGCTTCTGATCTGGGTGCCACTCTGGCCTGGTGTGATAGATAACGCCTTTCACTTTCTGTACCAAGGGTATATAAAAAGAACCTCCCTGTGGCCATCCTACCTCAAATGAGGGCCATTCTGAAGAACAATATGTCTAACATTTCCCCTTCTTCACAACCCAAGACTGTTTCTTAGCCCTCTTACTGATTTCTTTCCAATGCTCTAGAGTGAGAGTGAGCGGCGTGAATTGCCATTGTCCCATTTTGTTAGACAATTCTTCAAACTTTCAGCAAATTAAACCTGTCTTCCACACCGAATATATAACAAGCAAAGAGCAGTATAACCCGCACAATGCAGAGTCCAATCTCCAACAAAAAAACCAGAGTAGGGATTTCCGGGGAGAGGAAACAGCACACAGGAGAGAGAGTAAAGAAGAGGATGAAGCTGCTGCAGACCAGGTGCAGCTAGGAGGACAACGGAAAGACATGAAAAGAGGACATCCGACCACTAGAGGGAGTATTGTATTGTTTAAACCAATGTGTACCTCATCGGAGCTCAGATTGCCTTCTCGGTGGACAAGCCTTTATCTGGGAGGCTTGCCTGAGACCCCTTATTCTTCGCCAGGGTTTATTTACCAGACCATGCCTTTTATGGAGAAGACGGGGTACCTGGTCCTGGGGGTGGTTCTTGTGGTCAGACTTAGTGGTGTTAGTACAGGAATAGCAAAGAAGGAGACCAAAGAAAAATTTCAGCTTGAAGGAAAAACACTATAGTTCATAGCAACATCAAAAATCACTTAAAGTATGCAAATCAAATCACAAGCCAGTATGCCAACAATAAATCAAAAACCAATTATAGAAACAATGAACAAACCAACAACACAGTATGCTTCACACAGACAAACCTTTACCTGCAACTAGGGACCATCTCCCTGTTGCCTTTCCCCCCATTGAGTGACCTCAAACGGCTCCCTGGGACATCTCCAGGGCTGTGATCTTGCAGTACCAGAGCCCGTCAGCTCCCTGCCACTTGGAATACACATCAAGTGGGGACCCCCCCATTCAGAATACACGCCAAGTGGGAGATCCCTTAGTCACGTGAGGGACTCTAACCCTCCTTTGTCACGACTCTGTTTTCTTTCTGAGTCACCAGGTCTGTTCAATGATAGCAACACAAAACCACATCCCCAACAGATAGACCTGAAGCAAAGAAAGCGAGGAGATAAGAAAAATGAAGGGATCCTAGGGAACTCACCAGGCTGATCTGTTCATCTCTCCGGTCTGGGCAGGGTGTGTGGGCTCCTGGCTGACTTGCCATATGTAAGGGCCAGATGACCTGCTCTCCAGCTGCCCGGTGCAGAGTAATGAACAAGACTCAAATTGAGAAAGGTTCCTACCATTCATATCTTCCTGAGAGTTTTAATCAAGAATGGGTGTTGGACCTTATCAAATGCTTTCTCTGCATCTATTGATATGATCATGTGGTTTTTAATTTTCTTGTTGTTTATGTTTTGTATTATGTTGATAGATTTACGGATGTTAAACCATCCTTGCATTTCTGGGATGAAACCTACTTGATCGTAGTGGATGATCTTCTTAATGAGGCATTGAATCCTATTTGCCAGAATTTTGTTGAGGATCTTTGCATCTGTATTCATCAGCGATATTGGTTTGCAATTTTCTTTTTTGGTAGCATCTCTGTCTGGTTTAGGTATCAGGGTGATGTTGTCTTCATAAAAGCTATTTGGAAGTGTTTCTGTTTGTTCAATTTCATGAATGAGTCTTGCCAGGATTGGTAGTAGTTCCTCTTGGAAAGTTTGAAAGAATTCATTAGTGAATCCAACTGGGCCTGGGCTTTTGTTTTTGGGCAGACATTTGATTACCATTTTAATTTCATCAATAGTTATGGGGGTTTTTATAGATGCTACATTCTCTTCCTTTAAATGTGGAAGATTATAAGTGTCCAAGAATTTATCCATTTCTTCCAGTTTCTCATTTTTAGTGGTGTAGAGTTTTTCAAAGTAGTTTCTGATTACCCTTTGAATCTCTGTCATATCAGTAGTGATCTCTCCTTTATCATTTGTAATACAGGTTATCAAGTTTCTCTCTCTTTCTTTGTTAGTTTTGCCAGTGGTCTATCAATCTTTTTTATTTTTTCAAAGAACCAACTTCTGCTTTTATTGATTTTTCGGATAGATTTTTGGGTTTCCACTCTGTTAATTTCTGCTCTTAGCTTTGTTATTTCCTTCTGTCTCCCTATTTTTGGTCCTTTTGTTGAGCACTTTCTAGTTCTATTAGCTGTGTTATTAAGCTACTCAGGTAAGCTCCTTCTTCCTTCCTGATGTGTGCTTGCAAAGCTATACATTTTCCTCTCAGTACTGCTTTTGCAGTGTCCCATAAATTCTGATAGTTTGTGTCTTTATTGTCATTTGTTTCCAGGAACCTTTTGATTTCCTCCTTGATTTTATCTAGGACCCACTGGTTATTCAGTATGAGGCTGTTTAACTTCCAGGTGTTAAAGTTTTTCTTCTGTGTTTCTTTGGAATTCACAAATAATTTCAGAGCCTTGTGGTTAGCAAAGATAGTCTGCAAAATTTCTATCCTCTTGATATTATGGAGGTATGTTTTATGTGCCAGCATGTAGTCTATCCTGGAGAATGTCCCATGTACATTGGAATAGAATGTGTATCCAGGTTTCTGGGGATAGCGTGTCATATATTTATCCACTAGGCATCTTTCTTCCATTTCTCTTTTCAGGTCTAGTATATTCTTGCTGGGTTTCAGTCTGGTTGACCTATCCAGTGTTGACAAAGCTGTTTTGAGGTCCCCCCACAATTATTGTGTTGTTATTGATATTATTTTTCAGATTTGTCAACAATTGTATTAAATATTTTTCTGGACCATCATTCGGTGCATATATGTTTAGGAGAGTGAATTCTTCCTGTTCTACATACCCCTTGATTAATATAAAATGTTCATCTTTGTCCCTTACAACCTTCCCGAGTATAACTTTTGTATTATCTGATATTAGCATGGCCACTCCAGCTTTTTTATGGGTGTTGTTTTCTTGGATAATTTTTCTCCAGCCTTTTATTTTGAGTCTATGTTTGTTCTGACTATTCAGGTGCGTTTCTTGTAGGCAGCAGAAGGTTGGATTGAGTTTTTTGATCCATTTAGCAAACCTCTGCCAGGGAGGAACCTACCACTACCCTGGCAATGACTTACTCCAAAGAGTGTTCTCTTAACATCCATATGACTCAGTAACAGCAACTACCTGCTTGCAGGGCAGGACACTCCGCACCTAATGGTGAGGTGAAACTAGAGGATGCCCCACATCATTCTTACTTCGATTAAGGAAATGCACAGAAACCCGAATCTTTAACTACCTAAACTTGCCACCAACAACAGCTAATGTGTGAAAAAAATTTCACATGGACCACAGAGAATGACTCAGAGTTTGGACAACCTATTATGACTGGAAACCAGAGTCATTCTTATGCCAGAAAACTTCCGGGATAAGGTCTCCTTGTATTTAGGCCAAGGCTTTTTTCTTTCTATTTTCCCCATATTTTGTTGGAAACAACAATTGCCACTCTCACACTGTTATTACTGTATTTTTCAACTCATCCTTTTATTCTTTTTTTTTAAGAGGGCTTCCTAAACTTTCTACTGGTGCTTTAATGAATTCATTGTGATGCAATAATTTTCAAAAATATACTTGCTACTGAACTTTTTCTTCTTTCCTTTCTCTTCCATCTCTTTAGTTTTTCTTTCAATTTTCTATTTCTTTAAATCATGTTGCTTTTGGTCTTTCTAAAACAAATGTATATGAGCAGTTATGTCAACTATGTAATCCGTTTTCTTTAAATAAATTAAAAAATAAAAAAGAATATGATATAGGGCAAGCAAAACATGAGCCCAGGAAAAAATAGAATAAAATAGAATGTCCAGGCTAGAATAGAATAAAACAGGTTATGGTCTCTGAGATGTAGAAGGTAAAATTAGGCAAAAAGAGGACAGGAACTTGTCAGGACATTGCTCAATACTTTAAGAGTCCCTGCTAATTAACTGTATGAAAGACATCAGCCTCTGCTCTTCATGTACCTACTGAAATTTGATGTGCTTATAAACTATCCTTAATGTCTGTGTCAACTTAAAAAATGGTTCACATGTTGGGATACATGGCTGGGGATATTGTATTGAATAAATAACTAACTTATGAGCTTACTAATAACTGACCAAGGGACCCTAAAGCTTCTGTGTTTGTTTCATTCTCTGTCACCAACAACCACTGTATGGAGGATGAAGGTACTAATTTCATTGGCTTTAGTATGGTAAATTGCTACATCAGATAATGGCAAATTTTAGTTCTGATCTAAAACTGTACTGCCAGTTTTATTCATAAAAATTATTTACTATAGCAAATACATACACACTAATTTATTCATATATTATATGTGATTGCTTTGATCTAGAGTAGCAGAGGTAAATCACTGCTATAAAGAATACATGCATAGGGTCTAAAATACTATCTGGCCCTTTTCAGAAGAAGTTACTAATCTCCATTCTGGATCCAAGACTATTATGTATATTTCAGAAAAAAATATTTATAGATGATTTTTATACATGCCTTATACATTTCACTCAATTAATATTTATAAGATCTTTTACATTCTTACATTATGAATATTGGAATATTAATTTATGAAATAGAACATGCAAATTTAATCTCAGAATAATACAAAGATTATGAGACAAAATCACCACTGTCACATTGGAGAAATCATTTTGATCCTTTATTATATTATATATCTCATATCAAATAAAAAGGAGGCATTTGGGATGCAAGAAAATAAATAAAAGGTCTCATATTTTGGGGGGAGGCCACATCCAACTGTGATCAGAATTGTACTCTTGGGTGTGATTTGGGACTATTCTTGTCGGGATAGGGGACTTTCTTGGGTGCCAGGGATTGAACCCTGATTGGCTGCATGCTTACCCCTGTAAATCTCTTGAGTTTACCCAAGCCCCCCAAAATCTTAAAGATAAATAAATAGAGCTGTGGCTAAGATTCAGAGCATTTTTTTTAACATTTTATAATTTGTTTTTGTTTACATAGCTTTTTGTTTGCTTTGGTTGTTGTTCTTTTTGATTCTTCTCCTAACTGGTTTTTGTCTGCATGCTTAAGAATTTAGCATTGGGGCCAGAATAGTGGCACAGCTGTAGGGCGTTTGCCTTGTAAGTGGCTGACGTAGGATTGACCTTGGTTCAATTCCCCAGCATCCCATGTGGTCCCCAAGCCAGGAGCGATTTCTGAGCACATAACCAGGAATAATCCCTGAGTATCATTGGGTGTGGCAAAAATAAAACAAAACAAAATCAAAAAATAAGTAAAGAATATAGCATTTAGTCATTGGCAGTAAATGATATAACCAGAGAAGAATCTTGACACAATTCACTTCTGAACCATGTAGAAGAATGTTCATATGTCAATTTTAGGGATTTTTGAACATAAATGAGATGGGAAATGTTCATTATTCAAGTCCAAACTGCCTATTTCTCAAAGGACATTAAATCAATATGGGTCAAATTTTCTATTTCTTAAAAGCTGATCATACTAAGCACCTTGAAAGGTACTTTATGGGCACTTTTTCTTTAGATTTACTGCTTGGAGTGCAAGAACATGAACCTCTTGAAATTTTAGGTGGTGAGAACTTCATGTTGTGAAACAACTGTGCCTGACTAAAGAATGAAAACAACCAAATACCAATTCTAGTCTAGGTGGGAGTGTAGTCTTCGATGACTACAATGAGTGTGACTGGGCAAGTGTTTCTCAAATTTTCATGTTACAAATAATGGTTCTGTAACATTCCATACCTAAAATAAATACTTAAACAGGCATCATGACCCATTATCAAAACAATTAACTTAAAAAAGAAATAACTGAAAATATTTTAAATATATGTGAGAGCAGAACTGTTATATTTATGATATTAATAAAATATTATCTTTACATATTTATTTATATATTTAGTATATAAATATTAAATATAATTATATGCTAAGTATAAGTGAGTATAATTAAGTTTAAATTTTTATTCATATATCACAATAATTTAAGTAGCTATTACATCTAAAATATTTAATGTATATACTTTTGTAAATATAATTCAAAATTAAATTTTCAATTTATCTTAGCAACAATAATCATACTTAGAATTTTTAACTAACTAAAACATGTAACAGATCATGTTGAAAAGTGAAATTTTAAATACATTCAGAGTTCACACATTGATGGTCACTAATAGAACTACAACTAGTTACAACTAGTGTCGTTACTTAGAAACCTCCTTATCTGCAGACTCTATTTTAGCTTCAGACTGGCCACCAGAGCACTGGCTAGAACACTGCACATTATCATGAAGTTGCTACAACCAGAGGACCCCGGTCCTGGCTACATACAAGTTACTTTTTGAACTGCCCAGTGAACTCTGAGAGTACTACTTTTAACCTATTGTTAAGAGTCAAAATTAAGTTTTCTCCCTTAAAAATAATTATTTTGTTATGAATGTTAATAAATAGTGGGTTCACTTGATTCTGCTGAGAACTGGTTTTAGACATCATTATGAGTTTTAGTGGAAGTTACTAAGGTGGCTTCTGTGAGGTGGAGAGGAAATAGCCAACAGACTTCAGAAGGAATTTCAGTGGCTGGACTGTGGCAAGGGCATATGCCTTGCATGCTGATGACCAGGCTTGATTCCCAGCATCCCATATAGACACCCTGGGCTTGCCAGGAGTGATTTCTAAGACAGAGCTAGGAGTAACCCTTTAGGGCCACCAGGTTGCCCCCACAAAAGGGGAATAAAGTCTACTTTCCCCACCGCATTCCCATTTGTCCCCTTGGAAAGTATCTGGAAGATTTTGAATATGAGCCTATGTCCCACCTGCCTCTCCACACAGTAATCAAATGGTGCCTAAAGTCCTTCCCAGCCTCCCTCCTCACACATTGCTTTTTTCTCAATTTCCCAGGGAGCAGGGGCTCAGGCTAGAGTAAGGGAAAAAAATGAGTCCTATTATTACCCAGACCTTTTGGTTTCATCATTCAAAGCATAACAAAACAAACAAAAACAAAAATAGTTTTTAAAAAAGAATTTCATGAAGAGGCAAAGAGTGATGCATAATGGGTTTAGTGGGAAAATAGATGGAGGTAAGAAGAGAGAGAGGCTACAGAGGGATGCAGAGGGCAGATTGTTTGTCCCAACAGTCAATTAGAGTCTTAACAAGGATTATATATGATTTTCCAAGCTCTACCAGGAAGAGTGATTCCTAAGCCAGGAGTGAGGGCTTTAGCAATAGCGCAGCGGTAGGGCATTTGCCTTGCATGTGGCTGATCCAGGATGGACCTCAATTCGATCCCCAGGTTTCCCTGTGGTCCCCCGAGCCAGGAGCAATTTCTGAGAGCATATCCAGGGGCATAAACAGGTGTGGACAAAAAACAAACAAACAAACAAAAAGCCAGGAGTGGGCCCAAAGCATCACTGGTATCTCCCACTCCTCACTTCACCTCACCCACAGAAAAATGATAGGAATAGAATCATTGAGCAAGTTTAGAATACACTTCAATTAGAAGTCAGGGAAACAAATGTTTTGGAGGAGTGGTATGAAGAGGAGTGAAAGTTAGAAGGCTTCTATCTTTCTAATAAAGTTATTTTTCTTCATCTGGATATTAGTTTCGGGGATGCTTTTAATTCGTGAAAAATCAGTTTTGGGTTAGAATACTATTGCACAAGTATATTGCAAAAACGATTAGGTGTAAAAGGTATACTACAGAAAAAACACTGAGAATGGGGTACATTTTCTACTCACTTAGATTTTGCATCTTGAATTCTGCAAACTTGACAGAACAGTTAAGTGCTTCTGTTTGAGTAACATCAAGTAATAATACACAGAAACAATGCTCTTTGGCTACCAAAAATCTCAAGCTGAATGAAAGCAAAGATTTTTGGAGCTTAAGTTGTTTATAAAATTCAGCATCAAAATTGTTAATGTGGATGGAAAAATCTATAGAAGTTTTTGAATGTGACTTCTTAATTATTAAATATTTTAAATAATAAATATGTGATGCTGTCAGTAACCCTATTTAAAGTCTTAATTTTTTAATGTGTAAAAAATCTGGGTCAGGAATATTTCTTAATTTGCATAATATGTATGATATATGAATATTGATAAATGTAATAAAATTTATAAATAATGGTTCAGCATTTGCTTTAGTCCTTAAAAATTGAGTCAGAATGAGAACATACTTTTAAAGCACTATATAAAGAAGGTAAACTAGATGTGTTGACATATTCCACTTGATCTTTGCCAAAAGAAAAAGATATAATGTGTTGACATATTAGACTATATAAATATCAGAAAATTTTAGTCTGAAAAGGGCCATTTTAAAATAAAGAATATGCCTCTTTTTGTCAAGAAGGTAATTTTATAAGCACCTTCATTTTTAAGAACAACTAATATTCTTTTTAAAAACAAATTAAAAAAAGAATCATCATAGATGTAAAGAATCTATTTTCTTTCTAATAATTGTTATTTTGTTCAATAACAAACTTCACATCTGGTATCTCAAGAAATGTCAGAGAGCTCCGCATGCCAGGATTTCTGGGTCTTTGACTGGTATGTTGGGGGCTCTGGGCAGGACAGCTAGCCACAGGCCCCCTGGGCTGAACACCTAGTGCAGGGGACCAAGATCCCCCCAAACCTGGTGGGTCTTCAGGGCCATGCCTGGTTAATCGGGCCCTGGGGGGAGGGGGAGAAATTCCTCCCTATGCATCCAAAAACTACAGAGGCACGGCTGGGCTCAGAACACTCCGCATGCCAGGATTTCTGGGTCTTTGACTGGTATGTTGGGGGCTCTGGGCAGGACAGCTAGCCACAGGCCCCCTGGGCTGAACACCTAGTGCAGGGGACCAAGATCCCCCCAAACCTGGTGGGTCTTCAGGGCCATGCCTGGTTAATCAGGCCCTGGGGGGAGGGGGGAGAAATCCCTCCCTATGCATCCAAAATCTACAGAGGCACAGCTGGGCTCAGAACACTCCACATGCCAGGATTTCTGGGTCTTTGACTGGTATGTTGGGGGCTCTGGGCAGGACAGCTAGCCACAGGCCCCCTGGGCTGAACACCTAGTCCAGGGGACCAAGATCCCCCCAAACCTGGTGGGTCTTCAGGGCCACGCCTGGTTAATCGGGCCCTGGGGGGAGGTGGGAGAAATTCCTCCCTATGCATCCAAAAACTACAGAACCGCACGGGGGCTCGCACCCCCGCGCGTACTTCATATATTAAGAGTATTCCGTACTGTTATGTTACGTTTTACATATCCAGAAACTTTATTTTGTATTGTGCCCTTTCCCACATCCCTACAAAGCTCTTTTTTATTCCTTTACTCTCTATCCCCCCCAAACATCTCTAATCTACATTACTCTTTTTAATCAGTAGTGTACAAGCCTTATCACAGACCAAAGCCGTGTATTGTGTGTAACAACCCCAAACTGTTCCAAGATACATAAAATGGACACGTATTTCTTTAGAATATTTTGTGTTTTTTCTCTGACAGCTATAATTCTTACTAAATGTTGTCTTATATAGTGACGATTCTAACCACTTTTCATCTTCTCTTTTTGAGCTGTTTAACAAGGAATCTTAGATAAAGAGTCCCCCAGATTAATACTTATGATTGAACCATAATTGTTCTTATCTCCCCCATATGCGCCAAGAACACCACGTGGCATTGCTCCTTTTTTGCATAGGCACATTAAAATGGGAAAATACTATACATATAAATAAGATCCTATCTAATAGAGATTGGTACAGACAAATCTTATAGTGCAAAGGGACCTTACACCCTGAACATTGACATAACAACCTGGCACAGACCTCAGAAGAAAGGGCATTTCCCTGAACCAGGGAAGCCATCCACAAAACATCCAGGCTGGTCTATAGCATCACCTGGAAGCAATCCTCTACCAAGGAAGACTCTACACTGCTCAGACATTGTCCTGCTCAAAAAAGACTTCCATTAACACTGAGAAGACTTAACAACAACAACGACCTGCTTACAGGACAGGGCTCCCTGCGTTGCCCTTTGATTGTGAGGTGAAACCAGAGGATGCTCCACATCCTGACTTCAATGTTGGATATACAGATTCCAGGATCTTTAATACAGAAGCTTGATACCAACAACAGAGACTGTGTGAAAAATATAAGTGTGTTGGCACTACAGACAATGTCTTGGATTGGACGATCTAGCTTGCCTGGAGCCTAGAGTTGGTCTTGTGCCAGGAACCTTCAGGGGTCGGGTCTTTTTGTATTTAGGCCAAGGTTATTTCTTTCCATGTCCCTCATATTTTGGTGGGCCTATGCAAACAACAATTGCCACTCTAACACCATTTTTGCTGTGCTCCTTTGACTCTAATCCTTAAAAAGAACCCAGTTAAGATTTGAGGTTAACTTAAGCTAATATGCATGAATATGGAAATGTAAAAAAAATGCTATGCCTGTAATGTTTAAGGAGTTATGTAAGTTTTATGGCTTTAGATTGCCTTGTGTGCTGTTAAGAAATATTATAGTGTGTTACAATCTTAATGTTCTTTGGATGAAATTTCAAAGTTGGGATATCAGCAAGGGGACTTCTGAGAATTATGTTATGTATTGTCCTTCCACCTTAACTTTACCTTGTCCTCTTTCTTTGCATCCTTGTTCTCATAATTAAAAATAAATTAAAAAAAAAAAGAAATGTCAGAGATACTCAGGATTTCCATGGGAACTGAGCACTTTTCTATTTTTTTTCTTTTGGTTTTGGAGCCATATCTGGCAGTGCTTAGGGGTTATTCTGGTTTCTCAGCTTCTTGTTGGACTCTAGGGACTATATAGGATATTGGGAATCGAACCTAGGTTGGCAGCACACAAGTCAAACACCATACCCATGTACTATTGCTCCATTCTCATCTATCCCTTTTCCTTTCTTTTTATTCACACACTCTCCAAGTTGTCAAGAGAGAGCAATTGAACTTCTTGTCATATTTCTCTTTGTTGTCTTAGGAGCGATCGACTGAGCACAGAGCCTTTAAACAGAGCCTTTGCAGAGAAGAAAACATTGATTAAAAGCTTTTTCAAATATAAAGTTGCTGATTAACTTATAGAATGCCTATAAATATTAGAAATTTGTAGGAAATGTCACACATTACATTAGACATATAATAAAAATATAAACTACATTGTATGTAGACTCAAGGATTTTTAAAAATGATAAAATAAGTAGAATTTATTAGGATCACTATAAGTAATATATACATCACTATACATCACTCAGGGAAACAAGGGGCAGAGAAAAAATAAAAAATGAAAGTAAAACAATGATATGCTAAAGATAACTCAAAGTGCTATCACACAGCCTTTGCATGGAGGTGACTCAATATATGTCATAAGCATCAAATGAAAAGTTCTCTGAGTGCTACTGGGAGTAATTCTCATAGATAGGCAGGGACAGAAATAAAGATAGCCCCTAAGTACTACCAAGTGTAGCTCCCAAACAAAAAAATACTAATAAATACTAATAAATACATAAGAATCCAGTAAGTATATATCTTGCATTTGTATGGAATTTTACAAACAAAGAATTGATGACTTATTGTTTCAAGTAAAAAAATCCCTTTGGAAGAAGAGAAGTTGGACCACACTTGGGCTTGGGCTTACTCCTGGCTCTGCTCTCACAAATCACTCCTTGCAATGCTTAGTAGTCCATACAGTGTTCAGAATAAAACTGGTGTTAGCTGTGAACAAGACAACTGTCTCAAGACCTGTACGATTTCCCCAACACTTCATAATGTCTAATTAAGCACATTTTCTTTATAACAAATTCATAATATATTTTCTAAAATAGATTATAAATCTTTTCAAGGTGTTTTAAAATAAGTAAAAGCTCAATATAATTTTTAATAAAAAAGCATATCACTGAATGAGTGAGTGACTGAAATATAATAATTTGCTCAAATGAAGAATTTTTACATTATGTAAAATTTTAAATCATGTAAAATTTATTAACATTATCATTTTAAAATATCAGTTTATATGTAGTCACTAAATTGTCATTGTTATAAAATAGATCTCCAGACCTTTCTACAAACCTATAAAGTAAATAAAATTACTTTTTTTCTCACTTTTGCTTCTCATAAACACATTTTCTCTGTTTCTGTGATGATAGTTTAAAGGTATCACAGTGGAAACATGAAGTTTTGTCTTTTATGACTAACTTATTATACACTCATAAATGCTTTAAATTTCATCCATATTTTTATACACAATTTTCTTCCATTTTTTAAGGCTAAATGACATTTGAATGTGTATATATATTATAATTTAAAAAATATATTTCTTACTTATGGACATTTGTCTGTTTTCAAATTTTGCCTATTATGAATGATGCTGCTATAAATATAAGTGTTCAAATTCCTTCAGAAAAGTCACTTTGAATTCTTCTAATATAGAATAGGAGTAAAACTGCTCAAGGCTAGACCTCAGCTGGGCACATACTTTTGCCAAGATTTTTTTTTCTCAATTCTATTCTTCTCTACGTTTTTTTTTTTTTTAGAGTATCTTAGAGCTTTTCCTCAATTAATCACTTGCATTAAGCTCCTTGTTTAAGTCTCTATTCCAGGAACCTGACTTATGGCATGAAGTCACCTCAGATTCTAGGGCAATAGAAAGTTAATTAGTATTTGATGAGCATTGTAGCTCTGAGCCCAATGGCATTAATTAAAACAAAGATGAAATCAGAGGTGCTGGGAAAGCTATGAGTCTTTATAACTTAAATTTTTTTTTAAAGTAGTAACATGCCACTTTTATTATATGAATTATCTTGCAAATTTTCCAATAAAGCAGACATCCAAGATTTCCTATTTTAATTAAAAATTCGCAGAGGTCAAAACACAAATGGACCTCCACGTTCTTTCCTGGAGGTAAAAAAAGAAACAAACAAACACATATGTACTCTTCCTTCGCTCTAACAGATACAAGAAAGTTGGCAAATATATAAATCTAATATTTTGTTCATTTGGAGAACTGATATATGAGATGATCTTTTGTTTCTGGCATCCTCTTTCCATGTATTTATCCAGCAGACCCAGGGTGAAAAATTCTTTATATTAGTTATGCAATGTAATGATCAAGGGATTTCATAGTTCCTAAATAACAGCACCATCACAGATACAGTTTAGTTTTTTTAAGCTAACACTTTCCCCTGAGATAAAGGGAAAAATAAAGGAGTGTTTTGATCCTAGTGCCTCTTTTGATTGAATTTGTTTCTATGTAAACTTTAATGTATATTTTAATTTACTGACTTCCAGGAATATTTCAGTAGGAAAATTTTTTGTAATTACACAATAATTTCACAATAAAACGTTGACAGTAGAACAAGTGATATTACAAAATTGAAAATTTTTTGGCAAAGAACCCCCACAAATGAATATTGTTTAGTATTACAATTTGCTCACATCCTGTGCTGTGGTTCTGTTTTATGCAAAATTAATTGTTCTATTTTGTTGATTCCAGGTCCGCCTAAATGTGAATGCCTAGTATTTCTTTCAGATGAGTTCTCTTCATTCATATTCACACAGTTTTTGTTTTAGTGGTGAGTTACTTTACTTGCAGTCAATATGTTTCTCTTCTGGAAATATGATCCCTCTTGTTGGCATATAAAATAGTACCATAATAAATATTTAACATGGAAAATATACTGTTCTAGGTTAATTCTGGAAATATGGAGAGATAGTTCAAATAATAATATTTGTGATATTAGAACATAAATTTGTTCAAATAAGATAATCAAAAATTACTTATTTAAGGGGGTCTTAACAATAAGAAAAAACACAACAGGAATGCTATTGGAGAATCAAAAAGCAGCTAGACAAAGTGATTTTCAACATGTCAGTGAATTATAACATGTATTTTATTGTATTCGTTTCTGGAAGAAAGTATATTTTATGAAAAATAAAATAAATAATTAGTAGTTTTTCTGAATTTTTGTCTTAAATGCAATTAAACATCTTTGCAAAAAATTTGCAAAAAAATGTTTGTCTTTATATTTACTTTGAAATTTTAGTACCATACACTAATGTAACAAATTTTTGAAAAATAACTTTGAGACATTAAATGTCTAAAAAAAAGTGAGACACATATTCTGCACATAGATTGGAAGGATTAACATCATTAAAATGGCAATACTCCCCAAGGAAATGTACAATTTTACTGCAATCCTCTAAAGATACCATTGACAGTCTTTAAAGAAGTGGATCAAACACTCCTAAAATTCATCTGAAACCATAAATACCTAAGAATAGCAAGAGCAATACTTGGGAAAAGAAATATGGGAGGCATCACTTCCCCCAACTTTAAACTGTATTACAAAGCTATAATCATTAAAACAGCATGGTATTGGAATAAAGACAGACCCTCAGATCATTGAAACAATGAGTATTCAGAGAATGCTCCCCAGATATACAATCAATTAATATTTGATAAAGGGGAAAGAAACAAATAACAGCAAAGAACGCCTCTTCAACAAGTGTTGTTGGGACAAATGGTCAGCCAATTGCAAAAAAAAAAAAAGAAAAATGAACTCAGACCTGTAACATCCTGCACAAAGGTCAAATGTAAATGGATGAAAGACCTTGATATCAGATCTAAAATCATAAGGTATATAGGACACCATGTAGGTAAAACACTCCAGGACATTGAAACTAAAGGCATCTTCAAGGAAGAAACAGCATTCTCCAAACAAGTTGAAGCTGAGATACACAAATGGGACTATATTAAGCTGAGAAGCTTCTGCACCTCAAGAAAATAATGCCTAGGATACAAAGACCACCCACAGAATGGGAGAAGCTATTCACCCCATACCCATCAGATAAGGGTCTAATATCTAAGATATACAAGACATTGACAGAACTGAACAAGGTAAAAACTCATCTAACCCCATAAACAAATGGCAAGAATAAATGAATAGACAATTTCTCAAAGTAGAAATACAAATGGCCAAAAGACACATGAAAAATGCTCCACATCACTAATCATCAGGGAGATGCAAATCAAAACAACAGTGAGGTACCATCTCATACCACAGAGACAGGCACACATCAAAAAAAACATGAACAATCAATGTTGGCGGGATGTTTTCCTTTAAGGAAAACAATATGGAGATTCCTCAAAAAATTGAAAATTGAACTCCCATTTGATCCAGCTATACCACTTCTAGGAATATACCCTAGAAACTCAAAAATGCAATACAAAAATCTCTTCCTCATACCTATTTTCCTCCATCCTTCTATTTTGAGTCTATGTTTGTTCTGACTATTCAGGTGAGTTTCTTGTAGGCAGCAGAAGGTTGGATTGAGTTTCTTGATCCATTTAGCCACTCTATGTCTCTTAACTGGTACATTTAGTCCATTGACATTGAGAGAAAGAATTGTCCTGGGAGTTCGTGCCATCTTTATATTGAAGTTTGGTGTGTCTGTTGGTCAGTCTTGTATTAAAGTAGGCCGTTCAGTTTTTTATTTAAGAATGGTTTTGAGTTTGTGAAGTTTCTGAGCTGTTGTTTGTCTGTGAAACCATGTATTGTTCCTTCAAACGTGAAAGCAAGTTTTGCTGGGTGCAGCATTCTAGGCGAAGCATTTATTTCATTGAGTTTTGTCACTATGTCCCACCACTGCCTGCTGGCCTTGAGTGTTTCCAGTGACAGGTCTGCAGTAAATCTCAAGGATGTTCCCTTGAATGTAATTTTTCTTTTCGATCTTGCTGCTTTCAGAATTCTGTCTTTATCTGTGGGATTCGTCATTATGACTAGGATGTGTCTTGGGGTGTTCTTTCTGGGGTCTCTTTTAGTTGGTACTCTTTGGGCATGCAGGATTTGATCGCATGTATTCATTAGCTCTGGTAGTTTCCCTTTAATGATGTTCTTGACTGTTGATTCTTCCTGGAGATTTTCTTCCTGAGTCTCTGGGACTCCAATGATTCTTAAATTGTTTCTGTTGAGCTTATCATAAACTTCTATTTTCATCTGTTCCCATTCTTTGAGTAATTTTTCCATTGTTTGATCAATGCTTTCTTCCAATTTCTTCTGCTGTAAGGAATTGTTATTTATCTCATCTTCCAGTGTAATATTTCTATCCTCAGCTGCTGTTAATCTGTGGGAAAGCTCAATCATGTTTTTCTTCAATTCAATTCAACAGTTTTTTAGACCTGTTATTTGAAACTTCAGTTTGGAGTTTTCTGATTTCTATCTTCATATTCTCTTGATTCTTATTAGTGTTCTATTCTATACTTTGTTTGAGTTCTTTGAACATCTCTTATATTGCGACTCTAAACTCCTTATCTGAGAGACTGACTAGTTGGTTGGTCATGTTCAAGTCATCAGAGTTGCCATCGTCATTCTCTATGGCATTGGCCTGCGTTGTTTCCCCATTGTCACACTTGTATTTTGGGTTTTTCTATGTGTTGTGATTGTATTCATTGGCTAAATGATGTGCATGGCCGGTGAAGCAAAGCAGAGTGGCCATGCTCCTCTGGCTCCACCCTTTCTGGACTTTTAAACTCACCTCCAGGGAAGGCTCTGGCATCTGAGTTCTAGCAGAGTTCAGCAGTTTTCCCTTTCTGGGTGTGTAAGCTCAGCTCCAGGGAAAGCTCCAGGGAATGCTCCAGGGAAGGGATAACATATGCAGATAAGCCACACACAGGATGAAATCAGACCAAAAATGGAGCACAGCACAGAAGACAGGCAGATAGGGGTGCTGGGATCTCTTTTAGACATAATTTTAACAGAGCTTCACTATATAATTTTAACAGAGCTTCACTATATAATTACAAGCAAACTCATATTAATAAAAATAACCCTCAAAGTAATAAGGACTAAGAATTTATGGTCTGCTTTTTGTCTTTAATATAGAGTGAAAACTGAGACGCACAGTTTGCCATTGTTCTGTAAATGGCATATTTGTTCTGGTTTATTTATAGAACATAATGCATATTATATGGGATGCTTATATTAATAATAATATCAAAATTTCATAATGCACATTGAAAAAATGCATTTGATGTAAAAAACCTACTGTTCATGAAGTCCAACAGTTGCTCCCAGTGTTAGTCTCCCAACAAAATTTCAGTCTATGGCCCAAAGATGCAGAAACGCTCAGGCTTGTGTTCACCACCAGGGCCACACTTTGGGTAGGAGCAGCATATGGTGCTTGGATGCAAAGTCTGGTCTAGCAAAGCATATGTCTTTAAGCACTGAGGTATCACTCCTAGGAAAATTGGTAGCAATAGAAAATTAAAATCTTGTGATTGCCACTGTAATAGATAATTCAGGCAAGGGTCATTCAAGAAATTGGTGAGATTCTAAGAATCTTATTTGTAGATAAGCTTTCTTCTGTAATCCTCACTGTGATCTAGTGAGAACAGTTTCCAGATGATGACTAGGATTTTAACGGAGACTGTAGCAGACATGTGAGCTCATGAACACATCCTCACCGCTACATATGGATTATTAATTACTGCATCTATTACAATATCCCTAATGTTGGATTTTTCATCTCTATAAATGAGAACTAGCAGAAACACATGGGGCTAGGAAAGTCTAAGTAAGATCACATTTTTTAATGAGTAGCTGGATTTGGCACTAATAAGAACATGATAGCAATATTTTCTTGGTCTCAAATAATTTTTTTTAAAAGTTTATGCCTGCAAAAGAGATAAAATATGAGTGTAACCTACATATAGATAACAATTCATTCCATTCACCTGACCTGAGCTTCTCTTCCATTAATCCTATCCATTTTGTCCTATTAACCCCATTATGAAAGGAGTAGCCTGCTTGTCTTAGCTTGCTTCTTTTGCCATGAATTTTCCCTGATAAATTTTCTCTGGCACTCTATAAAACACATCAGCAAGATTCTGCTCACCTTGGTAGGTCTCTAATCTTGCTTGACTGCACAGAGACAAATCCAAACAGTGTTAAAGGATATTGATGAAGTGGATGCCTTTTTAAAAATAATGGCCCAGGAGGAAAGCCAAAATTGTGTATAGTAAGCAATCTGGAAATGTCAGCAGACCTTAGAGAAGTCCTTCAAATACACCTGAGCACCTAGACACACATCAAAGGCAATGGAGGGTTTGTAAAAAGATGTGTATTTGCCCAGGAAGGAAAGTGGGGAACTAAGTGAGAAGCCAAGCGGAAAGGCTGTGTTGTTTTGAGGAGAGATAGTCTGGGAGGGGAGTACTACATCTCAGGGGCTGTCAGGCTGACTGAGACTGAAGAGAAAGTAGAAGAGGTGGACTCTAGATGATTTGCTTGCAGTGCTTTCAATTTTCTCTTTACATTATAATCCCTCATTTCTCTTGGTGAACTACCCTGTCATTACTTGTCTTAAAAAGCTATAGAAGAGGGAAGAGGATAATCCCTGAATAAAGGCATTGGAATTGCTCAGTGAGGATGGTACATACCCCTTATCATGGTGATTGATTCCATTTTATTCACATGACACAAACTAGGGTAAGCTGGTCTGCCTTGAAATAATTCAAGTAAGATCTTAAATCACAACTGTTGCAAAATAAAGCACCTGTCTCTGACTAACTAAAATAAAGGTATTCTAGAAAGCATAAACCAAGATGAGATTAGTTATGCAAAAAATAAATGTGTTAATCAAAATAGTTGAGAGTGTTTTCTATGACTTGTTGCTGTGGAGCAAGACAAGATACCCAGGAAGTCTAAAGTCTGTCATCTTAACTGAGAGGTTCTAGTAGTAGATTTGAAGTTAGGTCTTACAGTTATGTTCCTGAATAACAATTTGCTCCAAGCTTCTGAGAGCCAGAGATAATATATAGGTTAGGGGACATGCCTTGCATGTGGCTGACTCAGACTTAATCCAGATCACTGACACACTAATTAAAACAGCCCACAGAGGTACGGAGTACATTTGAGAGCAACAACACATACCCCCCAAAAGATGTTTTAATTCTATAAATATTAATATAAAACTAAAAATGAGACAAGTCCTATCCCTTTCATAGCCTCTAAAATTTGCTTGAAAAATGAAAAATTCCACTGTAGTTCCATTTTCTCTTCTTTTAGTGTTTTACAGAATCAAAATAAAGTCAAACAAAAGTTTTAACATTGCAAGTAGATATCATTTTTCCAATTTTCCACAAGTTTATTATGCAAATTTCTTATCTTCCAAGTTTCTATAACCAATAGTTTTACTTATATAATTTGAGGAGTTTTACCTTTTTTTCTCCAAAGTTGCCATTGATTTTTTTTATTATAGCTTTTCTATAACCCATTTGTTAACTCATTTGCCTAACAATTATATAACTGTGGCTAGCATTTTTTTCAAGATTTAGTTAAAATCTGAATTGATGGCTGGTCCAAGTGCAGTGCTGTTTACAATTAATTAATTAATCACAGCCAGTTATAGATTTCTTTGTTCCTTCTCCACTCCCACTGTTTCACTTGACTAGCCTTAAAAAATTCTGAATTGAATTACTGAAGAAAATTAATCATATTTCTATATTAGGACATAGAGGCCACAAAAAGAGACAATACCAATACTACCAAATTAATATTTAAGATGGTAAGTGAAGATATCTCATAATTTCCTTAAAAAGACACTATTTAGTTCATAACTATTTTTAAACCTACTCTCTCCCACAAGAATTATACCAACTGTAATGAAGCAGAAAATTATTCATGTTATGAAATTACTATACCTCATAATGGACTATAAACTTGTACTTCATCATTCATGCAATTTGATAAGCTTGATATATCTTACAACTCTTTAATTTGAGATAGAGCATTTTTAGTTCAATAGTTCCATGTGGAAATAATTTCTATATCCAGCATTAAAATGTTTCAATATATTCATTAGTCTCAAAGAATCTTGCTGAAAGTGACTTTTTTTTATCTACTCCAATCATTTTTTGAGCTTATTTCACAAAGTAAAGAACTAGTTTTTGAATGTACAGAATCTAGATTTCAGGCTAAACTTTAAAAAAAAAGTATTGATGTTGTCACCAAGTAATCTAGTAATCTTTTTTTAATGTGTAGGGACTTTCTATGATTAGAAACTACACAGAAAACTAAAAACATTTCATCTCAATTCCTATTCTACAACTTTAAGAATAGTAGACTTGGACAATACTAGAAAGTATTAATTCTTTTCTATTATGGCACAGAATTGTAAAATGTAAGAAGAAAAAATGAAAGCAAAAATCAAATGAATAAAAATAAATATGATAGCAAATGGAAAATTTACATTAAATATATATATTACCCATAAATGACATCAGTAGTTGTTATCTAACTATCCATCCATCCATCCATCCATTTATTTACCTTTCTATTTATCTACCTACCTACTTACCTACCTACCTACCTACCTACCTACCTACCTACCTACCTACCTACCTACCTACCTACATATCTACCTACCTATCTACCAACCTACCTACCTACCTACCTACCTACCTACCTACCTACCTACCTACCTACCTATCTACCTACCTACCTATCTATCTATCTATCTATCTATCTATCTATCTATCTATCTATCTATCTATCTATCTATCTATCTATCATCTAGCTATCTAAACAAATTATTACTATGGTCAACATCTTGCAGAGTTCACTAGCTAGCTCACAATTATTCAGATAAGCTGAAAAATTCTGCAAATTAAAAATGGGCTCATATGCTTATATATGTCTAGTCCTAATTATTTCGTAGGTTAGGGACACTTAGAAAATTAATTTCATATAAATGAGAGAGAATTTTTCTTCTCAATTTAGATTGCATATTTCATAAACCTCTTAACATGGTTAATTTGTCACTTAGACAATATACTGCCACAAGTGTTTCTCTTTTTTGTATCAAAAGAAATGTGTGATAATATATATTCTTTAATAAATTCTAGTTGTTAAATAAACTGAAATCTTTTACTAATAAGTACTGCAAAATTAGCATTATTGGGGCCAAAGTGATACACAGCAGCAGGGCTTTTTTGCCTTGCACATGGCAGACCCAGAATGGACCTTGGTTCCATCCCCGATGTCCCATATGGTCCCTCTAGCCAGGAGTGATTTCTGAGTACATCGCCAGGAGTAACCCCTGAGCATCATTGGGTATGACCCCAAAACAAAAAAAAGAAAAAAAGAAATTAGTATTATTGTTTTAAGTTAAAAATATGAAGATCAGGGGCCCGGAGAGATAGCACAGCGGCCTTTGCCTTGCAAGCAGCCGATCCAGGACCAAAGGTGGTTGGTTCGAATCCCGGTGTCCCATATGGTCCCCCGTGCCTGCCAGGAGCTATTTCTGAGCAGACAGCCAGGAGTAACCCCTGAGCACCGCCAGGTGTGGCCCAAAAACCAAAAAAAAAAAAATATGAAGATCATATAAACCTTGGAGTTTCATGCATTGGTAAATGTAGAGATTATAATAAAAATTAAATTTAAATACTTACCCAGAACAGTGGGCTTTTGTGTACATTACACATAGTGAAGTAGGAATATTTTTTTAGAAAATACTGTGTTTGTGGATGTAGAAATAGGAAAATAAGTATGTTATATATTATTAACCAGTCTAGTACTTAAATATACTGAACTTGAGTCTAGCAAGTATTTTTTTTTTTGGAGGGGGAGGTTTGGGGCCATACCTAGTGACACTCAGGGGTTACTCCTGGCTATGTGCCCAGAAATCACTCCTGACCTGGGGGACCATCTGGGATACTGGGGGATCGAATCGCGATCCATCCTAGGTTAGCACGTGTAAGCTAAACACCCTACCGATTTTGCCACCACTCCGGCCCCAAGTCTAGCAAGTATTTTTATATTTTTATGAAAGCATCGCTATGATAAACTTAGAACCAAAATCCATATTGCTAAATCAAGATACTTTTCCTATAGCATTAACAGTATCTCAAAATTCTGAAACTAGAGCAATCATACACCATCACAAGGACTTTTTCTCCAGTTTTTCTTGCAATTTTTTAAACACTGAAGCAAGGACACTTGCATGTTCTTGTTGTCATATTATAGAGAAAAATCACAGTTATTACTTGGCATTAGAAAACTTCTACCCCTGCTATAGCTGCAGGAACAATGAGTCAAATAATCACTTCTCTGGTTGTTCACTGTTCATTATGGAAATGAGACACATTTTAAGTTCTCACACTGTTAGGTTATGGTCTCAAGTAGCATCTTAATTTTATGATACATATACCACCAGATTAGAACATGTACAAGTATCTTATTTAAAAAAATTGACAAAGAGCAGAAAAGTTTTAATTTTAGATTAAAATAAATGAAATATAAGACTTCAGTAGAAATTTTCAGATTTAATAGGAAGACTTTTTGAAGCCAGTAGACTTCATTGTTTGAGTTTTTAGAATATCGTCTAATTTGTAAAACATTTATTCATTTTCTTTTTTTTTTTTCTCCTCCCATTTCCCCACCTAGTCCCTTTCGCTTCTACATTTTTTGTTTGTGTGCGCGCCTTGCAGGCTTGGGGGACCATATGGGATGCCGAGATTCGAACCACCATCCTTCTGCGTCTAAGGCAAATGCCTTACCGTTGTGCTATCTCTCCGGCTATTCATTTTCAATTTTAATCTCACCATCGTTATTATTACTATTTGTCATTACTTTAATAATTTCTCCATGGTAGTCATGTTTTATTTATATTTGTTTATTTCCCAGCAATCCTGATATTCATGAAATTATTTATCATGTATTGATAAGAAAATTAGGAGCTGTGCAATTTAAATCAGGTTTCAGACTCAAATTAGTATGAGTTTCTGATTTTAAAGTCTTTATGTGCCCATATTATGTTCTCTCATTAGGATTTTGTATAAGGAGGACATGATCCTGACATCTAAACTATATTAAGAGAATTAAGCTTATAACAGTTAACCTTGTTTTAAAGAAAGTGCAATGACAAATAAGAATATTCTGAAGTCAAAATTTTTTAAAGCTAGAAAACAAAAAAAAATTTTAGAAACAACATAATAATCATAAAACAAAGTTAATTTTTTAATATTTAGATGAATTTAGGACCAGAGAAATAGTAAAAAATGGGTATGGTTTTTACTTTGCATATGGCTTATCAGGGTTTGATCATTGACTCCCCATCTGGTTCCTTGAGCACTGACTGCCAGGAGTGGGTCCTAAGTGTATGTAAAGACAGGAGTGGACCTTGAGCATCACCCACAGTGAACAAAAAAATTAAGATAAAAATACATAGAATAGAGCATTTATATTTTTAGCAGTTATGAAATGGGCAACAGTCAATCATATGACTCTACTTCACCATGAAGCAGAAAAAAGAAAATAAATAACCCCCCCAAAAAATTAATGTTACATTACCCTAGAAAGAGCAAACATAGATATAAAATTATGAAGAGAGGAGTGCAAATATATAAAGAAACAAGGTACTCGAGTCATAGTCCAGCAGTTAAGGCATTTGCCTTGTCCAAACTGAGATTGGGTTGACCCAAGTTTATTCTGAGCAACCCCTATGGTTCCAGAGAATCAACATGAGTGAACCTGAGCACAGAACCATGAGTAAGCCCTGAGAAAAGGAGTCTGGGCTATCTTAAAAATATATATGTAAAGCAGAGAATTCCCTATTTTTAAGAATAATTGAACTGAAACAAGATGACTATATACCAACTTGGGGAATAGAGCAAGAAAAAAATACCAAGAGAAAAAATTCAGTTAGCCATCTATCTTTCATTTATTCATTCATTCATTCAAATCAACATCTAGAAAACTTGCCTGTAAAGTACCAAATAGATAGTAAGTAAGGTTTTGTGATTTATCATATGTTTAATGATCATTGGAATTTCTCAATCCCTATAAATGTAAAAGTGATTCTAGCTCATGGATTGTACTTTGCCAGCTCCTGCCTAGATAGTGTTGGCTTTTTACAAAGGACATAGGGAATCATCCCCACCAGAACCATGTATGTTTTATTTAATTTAGGTCTTATTAAAGTTATTTTTAATTTAATAGCAAGCTTTTTGCATCTACTTTAAAGCATTCATAAATTATTTATTCCTTAAAGAAAATTGGGTCACTTAGTCAGCTGTTCACTGTACATAAAACAAGATATTAGCCTAAAAAAAGGAAGCATAGACATCATCAAGTCCAATTAATTATTTTTCAGTTTGGAATAATACTGTCATCAAGTCCATACATTTTCATATCATAAGTCATTAAGTCCAACTTATTTGTTTTTTGTTTGGGATCATACTATCAACTTAGAAGAAATTACAGAAGTAATTTATTTATTTATTTATTTTGTATTTTGGGTCACACCTGGCAGCACTCAAGAGTTACTCCTGGCTCTATGCTCAGAAATCGCTCCTGGCAGACTCAGGGGACCATATGGGATGCCGAGATTTGAACCACCGACCTTCTGCATGCAAGGCAAACGCCTTGCCTCCATGCTATCTCTCCAGCCCAGAAAAAATTACAGAAGTAATTTATTTTAAATAAAATGCCCTAATAGAGGAGGAATCCGTATGTAAATCTATAAAATAGATTGATTCATTTCTATATTTCAGGAGTTCTTCATGTCATATACATCTATTAGTTATAACATCACCCCAGATTTAAATAATAATTAATTTATTTTCTTTCTGTTATAGGCAAATGTGTGATGTATCATAGGCAAATCAATCTTTATAGTTAGAAACCTGGAGGAAAGGGATGGAATATCCCTTCATATTCTAAAGTTTTCCTGTAATAAATCAACCAGTAAGCAAATTTGGCTGTACTCCAATGTTTATAAATTCAGGCATTTTCTACTAAAACATTGTGGTAATATTTAAGATTTACTTGACTTATACTTTTCTAAAAATGTTTTATCTTGGTCTTTCCAACTCTAATAATTGTTATACAGTTCCTTAAGAACACATAAGTAGTGGTCAGAATAATATATAGTGGGTCGGGTGCTAACCTTGTATGTGCCTGACCTAGGTTTAATCATCAGCATCTTATATAGTTTTCATAGCACCATGAGTAATTTTCCTAAGTGCGGAGCCAGGAGTAATCCCTGAGCATTGTCAGGTATTCCCCCCCACCCACCCAAAACTAAACAGTAAGCATTACAAAACAAACAAACAAACAAAAACCCCTATAATTATTATTTATAGTCTTCTGTACAGGCTCTCTTTTGGTTTCCCAGTAACTGAATAACTAAGTTCAGGCATTCTGAACAGTCATTCAGGATCATACAAAATTTCACTGTAGGTTCTTTATCTCCATCTCTCTTGATGTGGTGAGAACTTAGTGAGTCAGTTGAGAAACTTTCATTACAGCAATTTATTTCAAATGCAAGAAAATGGAGTTGTTATGCCATACATATCTAAGTAGAGTATTTTTATGGGTGCTTTGGGAGGAGAATCTGGGCCACACAGGTTGTTCTTGGTGTTTATTCCTGCCTCTGCACTCAGGAATCTCCACTAGAGATGCTTAGGGGACAATATGGAATGCCTGGGTTTAAGTTTGAGTCAGCTGTATGCAAGTCATACCTGCTGTGCTATCACTCCTGTTCCACTCACTGTACTCACTGGCTACACTTCTAAATATTTTATTCTGCTGAAATGGTTTCAAATGTTGAAATACATAGGCAACTACAACAATCTTCTTCTTTGTGTATTCTCTTTAATCCTTATGAGTGAATCACTTTAAGTAAAAAATACAAATTCATTAAAAGGACATTAACTTCTCCTAATATTCTCTTACCCTATCTGGTCCAGGTGCGGTTGCACTGAAAATTTCACCTACTCTTAAGAGTTGTGAATTTTATAAGATATCATACCTCTGTCTCTTTGTCTTTTATTCCTGCAAGCATTTATCTTTCTGGTGCTCAAGGCAGGTAAAAAAAAAATCTAAATTATCTTTTTTTGTGTGTGATTGCAAATCAAATAAATTGATTAAACTATTTTTGCCTGTAAATTGGTTTTATCTCCTTCTGCAATCTGAACTCACTTCATAATTAAAATATTAATTATCATTTTTATTTTAATGTACTTGCTTACAATCTATTTTTAATAAGCCATAAGTCACTTTAGAAAATAAAAATTTTATTTATCTTTAGATTTCCAGTTTCTGGCTCCCAAACTATTACCAAACATGGTCTCAGTTAATATGTGTTGTTTAATTGATTGAGTTCTTTAAAAGAAATCTGGAATGTATTCTTTTTTTTTTTTTTTTTTTTTCTGCTACTTGGGCCATACCCATTGATGCTCAGGACTTACCTCTGGCTATGTGCTCAGAAATCGCTCCTGGATTGGGGACCATATGGGACAGTGGGGGATTGAACCGTCCTAGGTTAGTGCATGCAAGACAGATAGATGCCTTACTGCTTGCACCACTGCTTCAGCTCTGGAATGTATTTTTTCTCAGGTTTTATTAAATGTGTTCGAGCCCCAGTTGATTTACTTAGCAAATGTTTAATCTTTGGTAGTTATTCTAGTTCTAAAGCTAGTGTTCAAGAAAAAGAAAAGGGAAGAAGGAACAAGATCAAGATATAATATCAAGATCAAGATCAAGATATATTAAGATATAACTTAAATCTATTTTTCTTTTTTCTTTTTTGGTTTTTGGGCCACATCCAGTGATGTTCAAGGATTAGTCCTGGCTCTGTGCCCAGAAATCACTCCTGGCTTGCAGGACCATATGGGAAGCCAGAGGAACAAACCATGATCCGTCCTAGATCAGCTGCATGCAAGGTAAATCCCTACCACTGTGCCATTGCTCCAGCCCCATAACAAAAATCTATTTTAAGAATATAAGGAGTAGGCTGGAAAAATCTATGAAACTACACCTGCCCAGTGGGGCCCGACTGTGAGAAATTGTGAGCGCTGCCTGTGTGTGTCTGTCTCCTGTCTTGTCGCCTGAACCTCTTGGGAGTGGGCAAAAGAGGCTCCGGCAGAGGACGGCTGCGTAGTGAAGCGGAGCATCCGTGTGCTCTTTATAAGTAAGAACGCCATTGAAACAAGAAGAAAAAAATCACACTAAGAACTGTGCTGGATTACTAAAGCCCAGCATTTTTTTCCAGACTGTCTTCTCTGCTGTATGCTCGGGCCTAAGATTTGATCCTGTGTGAGGCTTCATCCATAGAGGACACCCCTTCCTTGGAGGCAAGTCAACCCACCTATAAAGGGAAGAGCCAGAGGAGCATGTCCTTGTATATCATTTAGTCAATGAATACCACAACAACATGTAGAAAAACTCACAAGTATGACAATGGGGAAACAACGCAGGCCAGTATCAGACATAGAGAATGAAGATGACAGTTCTGATGACCAGAAAATGAACAACCAACTAATCAATCTCTCAGATAAGGAGTTTAGACAAGCAATATGGAAGATGCTCAAAGAAACTCCTGCATGCCCGAAGAGTACCAACCAAAAGAGACCCCAGAAAAAATACCCCAAGACACATACTAGTCACAATGATGAATCCCACAGATAGAAACAGAATTCTGAAAACAGCAAGATCAGAAAGGGAAATTACATTCAAGGGAGCATCCTTGAGATTTACAGCAGACCGATCACAAGAAACACTCAAGGCCAGAAAGCAGTGGTGGGACATAGTGACAAAACTCAATAAAATAAATGCTTCACCTAGAATACTGTACCCAGAAAAACTTACAATCTGGTTTGATGGAAGAATACATGGTTTCACAGACAAAAAACAGCTCAAAAACTTTACAGACTCAAAACCAGTCTTAAGAGAAAAACTGAAAGACCTAACTTAAGACAAGACTGACCAAAAGACTTTTCGATATAAAGATGGCATTAAATCCCAGGACAATACTTTTTCTCAATGTGAATGGACTAAATGCATCAGTTAAGAGACACAGGGTGGCTAAATGGATCAAATAACTTAATCCAACCTTCTGCTGCCTACAAAAAACGCACCAGAATAGTAAGAACAAACATAGACTCAAAATAAAAGGCTGGAGAAAAATTATCCAAGCAAACAACACCCATAAAAAAGCTGGAGTGGCCATACTAATATCAGATAATGCAAACTTTATACTCAGGAAGGTTGTAAGGGACAAAGATGGACATTTTATATTAATCAAGGAGTATGTAGAACAGGAAGAAATAACTCTCCTAAACATTTATGCACCGAATGAGGGTCCAGCACAATATTTAATACAATTGTTGACATATCTGAAAAATAATATCAATAACAACACAATAATTGTGGGGGACCTCAACACAGCTTAATCAACACTGGATAGGTCAACCAGACTGAACCCCATCAAGAATATACTAGACCTGAGAAGAGAAATGGAAGAAAGAGGCCTAGTGGATATCTATATAGGACATTCCATTCCCAGAAACCTGGATAAACATTCTACTCCAATGTACATGGGACATTCTCCAGGATAGACTACATGCTGGCACATAAAACATACCTCCATAATATCAAGAGGATAGAAATCTTGCAGACTACCTTCGCTGACCACAAGGCTCTGAAATTATATGTGAATTCTAAAGGGACACAGAAGAAAAACTTTAACACCTGGAAGTTAAACAGCCTCATGCTCAATAACCAGTGGGTCCGAGATAAAATCAAAGAGGAAATCAAAAATTTCCTGGAAACAAATGATAATAAAGACACAAACATTTAGAACCTATGGGACACAGCAAAAGCAGTACTGAGGGGAAAATTTATAGCTTTGCAAGCACACATCAGAAAGGAAGAAGGGACTTACCTGAGTAGCTGAACGATGCAGCTCATAGAACTAGAAAGTGCTCAAAATAAGGATACAAAAATAGGGAGACAAAAGGAAATAACAAAGCTGAGAGCAGAAATCAAAGAAGAGAAAACACAAAAAACTATCCAAAAGATCAATGAAAGCAGAAGTTAGTTCTTTGAAAAAATAAACAAGATTGATAGACCACTGTCAAACTAACAAAGAAAGAGAGAGAGAGAGAAACTTGATAACTCATAGTAGGAATGAAAGAGAAGATATCACTACTGATAAGGCAGAGTTTCAAAGGGTAATCAGAAACTACTTTGAGAAACTCTGTGCCACTAACAATGAGAACCTGGAAGAAATGGATACATTTTTGGAATTTTATAATCTTCCACGGTTGAATGAGAGGATGTAGCATATCTAAACATCCCCATCAATATTGATGAAATTAAAACGGTAATCAAATGTCTGCCCAAAATCAAAAGCCCAGGCCCAGATGGATTCACTAATGAATTCTTTCAAACTTTCCAAGAGAAACTACTACCAATCCTGGCAAGACTCTTTAATGAAATCAAAAAATATGGAATTTCCAAATAGATTGTATGAAACCAATATCACCTTGATACCTAAACCAGACAGAGATACTATGAAAAAAGAAAATTACAGACCAATATCGCTGATGAATGCAGATGCAAAGATCCTCAACAAAATCCTGGCAAATAGGTTTCAATGCCTCATTACGATCAAGTAGGTTTCATTCCAGGAATGCAAAGATGGTTTAACATTCATAAATCTATGAAGATAATACACAACATCAACAACAAGAAAAATAAAAACCACATGATCATATCAATAGATGCAGAGAAAGCATTTGATAAGGTCAACACCCATTTTTGATCAAAACTCTCAGCAAGATGTGGATGAAAAGAACCTTTCTCAATATAGTTAAGGCATCTACACAATCCAGTGGCAAATATTGTCCTCAATGGAGAAAAACTAAAAGCCTTCCATGTAAATTCTGGCACAAGACAAGGCTGTCCTCTCTCACCACTCCTATTCAACATAGCACTGGAAGTACTTGCTATAGCGATTAGGCAAGAAAAAGATATCAAGGTAATCCTGATAGGAAAGGAAGAAGTAAAGCTCTCACTGTTTGCAGATGACATGATTCTCTACTTAGAAAACCCTAAAGACTCTACCAAAAAGCTTCTAGAAACAATAGACTCATATAGCAAGGTGGCAGGCTACAAAATTAGCACACAAAAATCAATGGCCTTTCTATACACCAATAGTACTAAGGAAGAAATGCACATTAAAAAAATAACCCCATTCACAATAGTGCCACACAAACTCAAATATCTTGGAATCAACTTGACTAAAAACATGAAGGACCTATACAAAGAAAACTATAAAACTCTGCTCCAAGAAATAAGAGAGGACATGCGGAAATGGAAATGGAAACACATACCCTGCTCATGGATTGGCAGGATTAACATCATCAAAATGGCAATACTCCCCAAGGCATTATACAGATTTAATGCCATCCCTCTAAAGATACCCATGACATTCTTCAAAGAAGTGGATCAGGCACTTTTAAAATTCATTTGGAACAATAAACACCCTAGAATAGCTAAATGGAAATGGAAACACATACCCTGCTCATGGATTGGAGGATTAACATCATGAAAATGGCAATACTCCTGAAGGCATTCTACAGATTTAATGCTATCCCTCTAAAGATACCCATGACATTCTTCAAAGAAGTGGATCAGGCACTTTTGAAATTCATTTGGAACAGTAAACAGCCTAGAATAGCCAAAGCAATCATTGGGAAAAAGAATACGGGAGGAATTACTTTCCCCAAATTTAAACTTTACTACGAAGCAATAGTTATCAAAACAGCATAGTATTGGAATAAAGACAGGCTCTCAGATCAGTGGAATAGGCTTGAATACGCAGAGAATTTCTCCCAGACATACAATCACCTAATTTTTGATAAAGGAGCAAGAAATCCTAAATGGAGCAGGGAAAGCCTCTTCAACAAGTGGTGTTGGCACAACTGGCTAGCCTTTTGCAAAAAATTAAACTTAGACCCCCAGCTAACATCATGTATGAAGGTAAAATCCAAATGGATTAAAGACCTCAACATCAGACCCGAAACAATAAGATATATAGAACAACACGTAAGTAAAACACTCCAGGACATTGATACTACAGGCATCTTCTAGGAGGAAACTGCACTCTCCAAGTAAGTGAAAGCAGAGATTAACAGATGGGAATATATTAAGCTGAGAAGCTTATGCATCTCAAAATAAATAGCGCCCAGGATACAAGAGCCATCCACTGAGTGGGTGAAACTATTTACCCAATGCCCATCAGATAAGGGGCTAATCTCCATATTAAACAAGGCACTGACAGAACTTTGCAAGAAAAAAACATCTAATCCCATCAAAAATGGGGAGAAGAAATGGACAGACACTTTGACAAAGAAGAAATACAAATGGCCAAAAGACACATGAAAAAATGCTCCACATCATTAATCATCAGGGAGATGCAAATCAAAACAATGATGAGATACCACCTCACACCACAGACATTGGCACACATCACAAAGAATGAGAACAAGCAGTGTTGGCAGGGATGTGGAGAGAAAGCAACCCTTATCTACTGCTAGTGGTAGTGCCGCCTAGTTCAACCTTTATTGAAAGCGATAATGGAGATTCCTCCAAAAACTGGAAATCAAGCTCCCATATAATCCAACTATACCACTTCTAGGAATATACCCTAGGAACACAAAAATACAATACAATAATCCCTTCCTTACACCTATATTCATCGCAGCACTATTTACCATAGCAAGACTATGGAAACAACCAAGATGCCATTCAACAGACGAATGGCTAAAGAAACTGTGGTACATACACACAATGGAATATTATGCAGCTGTCAGGAGAGATGAAGTCATGTAATTTTCCTAAACATGGATGTACATGGAATCTATTATGCTGAGTGAAATAAGTCAGAGAGAGAGAGAGAGAGAGAGAGAGAGAGATAAAGACACAGAATGATCTCACTCATCTATGGGTTTTAAGAAAAATAAAAGACATTCTTGCAATAATAACTTTCAGACACAAAAGAGGAAAGAGCTGGAAGTTCTAGCTCACCTCATGAAGCTCACCACAAAGAGTGATGAGTTTAGTTAGAAAAATAACTACATTCTGAATTGTCCTAATAATGAGAATGTATGAGGGAAATGGAATGCCTGTCTAGAGTACAGGCGGGATGGGGTGGGGAGGAGGGAGATTTGGGACATTGGTGATGGGAATTTTGCACTGGTGATGGGTGGTGTTCTTTACATGACTGAAACCCAAACAATCATATATGTAATCAAGGTGTTTAAATAAAACAAAATATATTATAAAAGAATATAAGAAGTAGGATGTATGTAAGAGAATCTTATAAATATTGAAAAGTTTTCTTCATATTAAACTGTTCTTTTTTATAACATTATGCTTGTATGCCATTAAGGACTTATTAAAATGAGCAATGTTGACCATTAATACCTAAATTCTATTTTAGGGCAGAAAACATTCATTCAAATGATTATTGTACTTATATCACCATTTGAAATAGAATGAAAATATGTGACTGTCTTATTCTATTTCACTCATTGTTCCCAATGTTGTCATTATATTTCAGGACTTCCTAAACTTTTTCTTTTCCACATGGACTTTTTTTTGTCTAAGAAATGCAATGTAAGTGAGCACTGCCATAAAGAATCCAGGTTCATTAAGAAACTGCAGTCTTTAGGAGGAAATAAGTCCATTTTTTTTCTTGAGACAGATGTTCTAGAGATAAATGGATAGAAATCTGATGATTCATCTTATTTATCACAACCAAAATGCTTTCCCCTTCAGCAGCACACTGCTTATCTCTTCAAATAACCTAATTGGAAGAAAAATTTGTGGAGAATATGAATATCAGGAAACTGATATTTTTTCTCAGCAGAATTCTTCCAATACAGTAAAAGCAAATTAGCATCTTATTCTGTTATATCCTACTTCTTCAAGTATCTGCCTTTTTTATCAGCTTCTCTTTTACTGTTTTCAGCAGTTTCTCTAATGATTCCTTCATGAAATAATTTATTGAAAGTCTCTACATTTTAAAATTTTATTTTTAATCCACAAAATTCTCAGTTAAATTTTCTGAAATATGGCACCCAAGCAATTTGTGATCATACAGTACTTCACTAAAAGTCTATAAAATTTAATTGCAAAGAAATGAGCTTAAGTGAGCTTAATTCAAATGATATCATGTAATGATCCTTTTAAAAGTAGTCTGAATTTATTTTTAAAATATGCAACATTTTAAAAATTAAAGTGTTTTGCTTGCTGAGAAGAATTTTTAAATTATGCTTTAAGTTACACTTATATAAAATTATATAAAATTTATCTGGCTAAAGTAATGTAATGGAAATAATGTCTCCTTTATATGCAAATATGTTGATGGTACAACAATTGCTTAGAAGGAATGATAAAAGATTGGCATTTAGCAATAAGGATGGAATTTCATCTGAATAAGTGCATTATAATTATCATAAACTTGAACCAGAACAATTCTTTGTTGTTTATTGTTTTGTTATTTTTTGTTATGTTTTTTCAAAAACATTTTAAGGGTAACTTGTTTAATTTTTTTATCAACAACACAGTTTATTTTTAATTAAGTAACCAGCAACTGTTAATTCATGATGAAAGCATATGGACAGATTTAATAGCTGATCACTTGTTTAATTTTTAATGCTTATAAATGTATGTAATTGTATTATTTTTGTTATAAGCATTATTTTAACAAATAAATAATTACATAGACAGTTATATACACATGCGAGAAAATGAGGAACATAGCTGCATTGTGATTTTTTTATTCTAGCATCTAAATTTCTGTTTCAGTTTTTTTTTTTTTTGGTTTTTGGGCTACACCCGGCGGTGCTCAGGGGTTACACCTGGCTGTCTGCTTAGAAATAGCTCCGGGATTCGAACCAACCACCTTAGGTGGTTGCAAGGCAAACGCCACTGTGCTATTTCTCCAGGCCCTCTATTACAGTTTTTAAAGAAATTACAAAGCAGAAAACTGAAGGTTTGGATAGGAAACATCACATGAATCATTTAATATTTTTTCTTTTTTTAATTAGTTAATTTTGGTTTTAGGGTCACACCCATCGGTGCCCATGGGCTACTCCTGGCTCTGTGCTCAGAAATTGCTTCTGACTGGCTTGAGAGACCATATAGAATTCCAGGGATCAAACTCTTTATTCAGGTGAGCCATGTGCAAAGCAAATGCCCTATCACTGTGCTATCACTCCAGCCCCCCATTTAATATTTTTTCTAACCCTAAAAATGAAGACAAACTTCTATATAGCTATTCTTATAGGAGTCAAAAACAAGCAAATAAAAAAAACTTTAAAAGAAAAAGTTAGATCCTTAAATTCACATGTAGAATAAAAGACATGGAGCATTACATTTTGTGGTGCAAGTTCTGTTCTGGGGAACATCTACCAATGACATCAGTATGGTAAAAATTTTGTTGGAAAAGTCAGTAGCAATAAATTATAAATTCATGTTGTTAGTAGGTTAGAGGGAAAAACTGTGGCCAGCTAATAAGGTTCTATATGCATTTGCTATATGTTTCAGAGAAAATCACCAAAATCATTGAAAAACATTTTCAAGTGTGTTAGAAATATATATATATATATTTATATAAAAACAGAAAATAGAAACTGGGTATTCCAAGCAGATGCAGGTTATATGTGTTCAGCATTTGATTAGATTAATGCTGAATAATATTGTTAATGGCTTGATCTGATATAATTAGTGTCAAAATACAGTAATTACAAAGTGATTATAATTAAATCCAACAATTAAACTTATGAAGAAAATGAGATAAAGGAAATAACATGCATACTTCATCAATGAAAATATTACTTAATGAATAATTAATCGAACACTTGAAAAATGATGTTGTTTATAAAATCTTGACAGTTTCCTTTCACAGCAGGAAGAAGGATGAGATTTTACTGTGTTTCTTCTAGTAACTTGTTCTGTACATGAGTACCTAGTGCTTAGAAATCATTACATGAAGCAAGTAAACAGAAGCACCAGTCATTTTCTTCTTATACTTACAGAAACAATACACTCAAAGCATAGGCTTCTTGTTTAGGTTGGATAGTTTATATGATTATTAACATGTTCTAATTTGATACAGTGTATTAAGAGCCATGTGAACATTTTCTCTACCATTAGATTTTCTTCAAGATCCTGTAGAGGGTATCATTTCTTCTACATGAGTTTTATAAAGATATTAAAAAAAATGAGGGGCTGGAGAGATAGCATGGAGGTAAGGCGTTTGCCTTTCATGCAGGAGGTCATCGGTTCGAATCCCAGCATCCCATATGGTCCCCCGTGCCTGCCAGGAGCAATTTCTGAGCCTGGAGCCAGGAATAACCCCTGAGCACTGCCGGGTGTGACCCAAAAAAAAAAAAAAAAAAAAAAACACACACACACAAAAAATGAGACAGTCTTTCTTTTAAAAAGTAGGTTGTTTTATTGAAAAAATATAGAGGAGAGTATGAGAAATAAGAGGGGGGAGCAGCATGAGAAAAGAGGATTCCTATAAAGTAAAGAAACTACACTCCTTAGCAGGAATGTTTGCAATCCTAGAATAGACTATACCAGTAAGTTTCAACCACAAATCAATGCTTATCCACTAACGTTTCTTGCTGGTCCATGAGTTATCACCATTAACACATGGTTTTGATTTTATAATATTGCTTTTTTTAGTTCAGAGATAGATTTATTTTTCAGGCTTTGATGTTTGCTATTAAATTCAATAGGATGTTTCTCTATTTTGGATCAAATGCAAGAGAAGGCTGAAACCTCAATGAATCAACCTGATGAGAAAAACTTTACTAATGCTATGCTGTCAGTGACCTTTAATAGCTATTGACATACATATTCAGAATAGATAAAAAGAGGCAGGGCATATTTTATGGAAGTAATGAAGAACCTAAACCAGAGATTCCAGAAGAAACTTGAGGTAGAATAGGAGGTAATATAGAATAGAGTAGACACTTGGGTGTGGATCATTGTAGGGAGTATATTCTCATGAATATGAAAATGGTTTATATCTAATACTGTGCTGTCATAGAAGCTAAGACTTAGCTAAGACTCATAACAGTTTTAAGAGAGCTGTCCAAGGAGTATGATTTAACAAAGAAGGACTTTCTTTTCTAAACAAACAAAAATGTTTAATCTCAACACAATAACATTTTTACTCAGGCAAGTAATATATAATGACATGATAAGTATATACATGCCCAAATCAGAATTATAGATAAAAAAAAACTTGACAAAATAACAAAAGAAACAGAACCATTGAGATATTGAGCACAAAAGGCAGTCATTTCATTGTGATAATTTTTAACAAATTCACTGAAGTGAGTACAGAGTGAAGTAACTAAAAAAAATAATAAAGCAAAGATAATTAAAGAGACTGTCAGATTGTGAGTTTTCTTTTTACTTGGTTGATTTCCTAGGACATGTTTGCAGAGGCTTTTGTAACTGAGTACACTTTTCAGAGAATTTAATATTTATAGCAAGACTTCCTTTCACATATTTATAAAGAAATTTACTTGATATTAAGTGAAAGTCTTAATTTGCATAGATTTTATTAAAGCATCTAGTACAGACATATGATAGAGAAATGCCAATTGATCTAAGCAGTGTCCATGTCTTCCTTTATGTCAGATACTTTGGGTTTTGGTTGTTTGTTTGTTTTGGATTCTGGGTCACACCCTCTGGCACTCAGGGGTTACTCCTGGCTCTTCACTCCTGCAGTTTTCAGGGACCATATGGGATGTCAGGAGTCTAACCTGGGTCATTCTAGGGTCAGCCACGTGCAAGGCAAACATCCTACTGCTGTGTTATCACTCCAACCCCAAAAAGGAGAGACAATCTGGTGTTGGGCTCAAACTATATCAATTGTCAAGCATGAAATACTTCTTATTTTATTAGTATTAATAAAACAGTGCTGCTTTGGATAATTCAATTCAAGCTATTTTCTACCTAAAAAGGTTTTGAAATTTTGAAAATCTACTGATTTACAAACATAAGCATGTTTTCCTTGTATGACTTTTTATTACTATTATTTTCCGAAATAAATCAATGTACTAGAGCAGAATTTAGTGATTGAAAATATTACTGTGTTTTCACAGAAATGCTTTTGGAAGGTTAGAGAGTAATATTTTGGTAAAGAATTTCATGATGTGTTTTGTTTGCAAATCTCAATCTAAATTTGATGTGATATTTTGACATGAACACACACAAATCTTCTGATAATACCAACTGACACTTAATATGTAATTTATAAATACCAATTGCCCCAAGCAGCAGCTGATACCATACACAAACTTATTTGTAGGAAGATATATTTTGTATAACAGCCCTTTTTTGATGTGATAAGGCACAAAGGTAAATTCATCTGCAAATTACTTTCAGTAGTGAAACAACTGCAATTTTGAAAACTATCATTTATCATTACAGATATGTTATTTAGAGAATGTTCTTTAAATCGACTCAAACCTATAATTTGACTGGTGGTTAATATCTCTAAAAAGTTTAAATTCTCATGATTTAATACTTCCCATATTAATACAAATATACCCTGAACCTGGCTCACTTTGATTCTTCTGTGTTATATATAAACATAGAACCCAGAGCAGAGAGATAGTATAACAGGCAAAGCACTGACTTTGCCAAGTAGCCAAACCAGGTTTGATTCTCAGAACCACATATTATTAGCCCCAACCACTGCCAGAAATTATCCCTGAGAACAGAATCTTGAGTAAACCCTAAGACCTACTGGGTGTGGCTTACATTAAAAATATAAATTAATATATAACTAATTAGGACAAGTAGAGATTAGGATTTGCATAATCTATCAGCAAACTTCTATTTGAAAGTCATTTGAATGATCTAATAATAGTATCTTGAGATCAATGTTTTTGTTTTGTTTTGTTTGTTTGTTTAAACACTATGGTTACCAGGTTGTTTATAATATAGTTCTTTAAGGTAGGCTTTTTAACATCTTTCTCTCTCTCACATCTCTTTCTTTTGTGACATTGTGGTTTGTTCTACTATCAATGAGGGAACCATGAATGCCCTTTCCAAGTTAGATCTCTACTCTAACTGCACTATCCACTCTTTGTGCAAGCTACCTACCATGGAATGGTCCTCTTATTTTTCATCTCTATTATTTCTGGATATCATTCCTACACTGTATTTTATTTTCTTATACTCCAGTGATAAGTAAGATTATATGTTTATTTCTTTCTCTCTCTCTCTCCAGACTAATTTTAGTCAGCATAACACTTTCCATGTCCATCCATGTATAAAAACATTCCTTTTTTTTCTAATGGCAGCATAGTATTTCATTGTGAAGATGGAATAGTTTCTTTAGCCACTCATCTCTTGTTAGGCACCTGGATTGCTTCCAGATTCTGGATATTGCAAATAGTGCTGCTGTGAATATAAGAGTGCAGAGGAAATTTTTATATTGTGTTTGTGTGTTCCTATGGTATATTGCTAGGAGTGGTATTGTGGGATCATCAGGAAGTTCAATTTATAGTTTTTTTTAAGGAATATTTATATTGTTTTCCAGAAAGGATGGACTTGATAGAATACCAATCAGCAGTGAATGAGAGTCTCTTTCTCCCCACATCCAAGCCACCACTGGTTGTTCTTGTTCTTTGTGATGTGTGCCATTCTCTGTGCTGTGAGATGATAACAGATTTTTGTTTTGATTTGCATCTAACTGATGATTAGTGATGTGTAACATTTTTTTAAATTTATTTAAACACCTTAATTACATACATGATTGTGTTTGGGTTTCAGTCATGTAAAGAACACCACCCATCACCAGTGCAACATTCCCATCACCAATGTCCCAAGTCTCCCTCCTCCCCACCTGACCCCCGCCTGTACTCCAGACAGGCTCTCCATTTTCCTCATACATTCTCATTTTTAGGACAGTTCAAAATGTAGTTATTTCCCTAACTAAACTCATCACTTTTTGTGGTGAGCTTCCTGAGGTGAGCTGGAACTTCCAGCTCTTTTCTCTTTTGTGTCTGAAAATTATTATTACAAGGGTGTCTTTCATTTTTCTTAAAACCCATAGATGAGCGAGACCATTCTGTGTCTTTATCTCTCTCTCTCTGACTTATTTCACTCAGCATAATAGATTCCGTGTACATCCATGTATAGGAAAATTTCATGACTTCATCTCTCCTGACAGCTGCATAATATTCCATTGTGTATATGTACCACAGTTTCTTTAGCCATTCGTCTGTTAAAGGGCATCTGGTTGTTTCCAGAGTCTTGCTATGGTAAATAGTGCTGCAATGAATATAGGTGTAAGGAAGGGGTTTTTGTATTGTAGTTTTGTGCTCCTAGGGTATATTCCTAGGAGTGGTATAGCTGGATCGTATGGGAGCTCGATTTCCAGTTTTTGGAGGAATCTCCATATCGCTTTCCATAAAGGTTGAACTAGACGGCATTCCCACCAGCAGTGGATAAGAGTTCCTTTCTCTCCACATCCCCGCCAACACTGTTTATTCTCATTCTTTGTGATGTGTGCCATTCTCTAGGGTGTGAGGTGGTATCTCATCGTTGTTTTGATTTCCATCTCCCTGATGATTAGTGATGTGGAACAGTGTTTTATGTGTCTTTTGGCCATTTGTATTTCTTCTTTGTCAAAGTGTCTGTTCATTTCTTCTCCCCATTTTTTGATGGGGTTAGATGATTTTTTCTTGTAAAGTTCTGTCAGTGCCTTGTATATTTTGGAGATTAGCCCCTTATCTGATGGGTATTGGGTGAATAGTTTCTCCCACTCAGTGGGGGGCTCTTGTATCCTGAGCACTATTTCCTTTGAGGTGCAGAAGCTTTTCAGCTTAATATATTCCCATCTGTTAATCTCTGCTTTCACTTGCTTGGAGAGTACAGTTTCCTCCTTGAAGATGCCTGTAATGTCCTGGAGTGTTTTGCCTATGTGCTGTTCTATATATCTTATGGTTTTGGGGCTGATATCGAGGTCTTTAATCCATTTGGATTTTACCTTCGTACATGATGTTAGCTGGGGGTCTAAGTTCAATTTTTTGCAAGTGGCTATCCAATTGTGCCAACACCACTTGTTGAAGAGGCTTTCCCTGCTCCATTTAGAATTTCCTGCTCCTTTATCAAAAATTAGGTGATTGTATGTCTGGGGAACATTTTCTGAGTATTCAAGCCTATTCCACTGATCTTAGGACCTGTCCTTTTTCCAATACCATGCTGTTTTGATAACTATTGCTTTGTAGTACAGTTTAAAGTTGGGGATAGTAATTCCTCCCATATTCTTTCTCCCAATGATTGCTTTAGCTATTCGAGGGTGTTTATTGTTCCAAATGAATTTCAAAAGTGTCTGATCCACTTCTTTGAAGAATGTCATGGGTATCTTTAGAGGGATGGCATTAAATCTGTATAATGCCTTGGGGAGTATTGCCATTTTGATGATGTTAATCCTGCCAATCCATGAGCAGGGTATGTGTTTCCATTTTCGTGTGTCCTCTCTTATTTCTTGGAGCAGAGTTTTATAATTTTCCTTGTATAGGTCCTTCACATATTTAGTCAAGTTGATTCCAAGATATTTGAGTTTGTGTGGCACTATTGTGAATGGGGTTGTTTTCTTAATGTCCATTTCATCCTTATTACTATTGGTGTATAGAAAGGTCATTGATTTTTGTGTGTTAATTTTGTAGCCTGCCACCTTGCTATATGAGTCTATTGTTTCTAGAAGCTTTTTGATAGAGTCTTTAGGGTTTTCTAAGTAGAGTATCATGTCATCTGCAAACAGTGAGAGCTTGACTTCTTCCTTTCCTATCTAGATTCCCTTGATATCCTTTTCTTGCCTAATCGCTATAGCAAGTACATCCAGTGCTATGTTGAATAGGAGTGGTGAGAGAGGACAGCCTTGTCTTGTGCCAGAATTTAGAGAGAAGGCTTTTAGTTTTTCTCCATTGAGGATAATATTTGCCACTGGCTTGTGGTAGATGGCCTTCACTATATTGAGAAAGGTTTCCTCCATTCCCATCTTGCTGAGAGTTTTGATCAAGAATGGGTGTTGGACCTTATCAAATGCTTACTCTGCATCTATTGATATGATCATGTGGTTTTTATTTTTCTTGTTATTGATGTTGTGTATTATGTTGATAGATTTACGGATGTTAAACCAGCCTTGCATTCCTGGGATGAAACCTACTTGATCATAGTGGATGATCTTCTTAACGAGGCATTGAATCCTATTTGCCAGGATTTTGTTGAGGATCTTTGCATCTGCATTCATCAGCGATATTGGTCTTTAATTTTCTTTTTTTGTAGCATCTCTGTCTGGTTTAGGTATCAAGGTGATGTTGGCTTCATAAAAGCTATTTGGAAGTGTTTCTTCTTGTTCAATTTCATGAAAGAGTCTTGCCAAGATTGGCAGTAGTTCCTCTTGGAAAGTTTGATAGAATTCATTAGTGAATCCATCTGGATCTGGGCTTTTGTTTTTCGGCAGACATTTGATTACTGTTTTAATTTCATCAATGGTGATGGGGGTGCTTAGATATGCTACATCCTCTTCCTTCAACCGTGGAAGATTATAAGAGTCCAAGAATTTATCCATTTCTTCCAGGTTCTCATTTTTAGTGGCGTAGAGTTTTTCAAAGTAGTTTCTGATTACCCTTTGAATCTCTGTAATATCAGTAGTGATCTCTCCTTTTTCATTCCTGATACGAGTTATCAAGTTTCTCTCTCTCTCTTTCTTTGTTAGGTTTGCCAGTTGTCTATCAATCTTGTTTATTTTTTCAAAGAACCAACTTCTGCTTTCGTTGATCTTTCGGATTTTTTTTTGAGTTTCCACTTCGTTGATTTCTGCTCTCAGCTTTGTTATTTCCTTCTGTCTTCCTATTCTTGGGTCCTTTTGTTGAGCATTTACTAGTTCTATTAGCTGTGTCATTAAGCTACTCAGGTAAGCTCCTTCTTCCTTCCTGATGTGTGCTTGCAAAGCTATAAATTTTCCTCTCAGTACTGCTTTTGCTGTGTCCCATAAGTTCTGATAGTTTGTGTCTTTATTGTCATTTGTTTCCAGGAACCTTTTTATTTCCTCCTTGATTTCATCTCGGACCCACTGGTTATTGAGCATGAGGCTGTTTAACTTCCAGGTGTTAAAGTTTTTCTTCTGAGTCCCTTTGGAAATCACAAATAATTTCAGAGCCTTGTGGTCAGCGAAGGTAGTCTGCAAAATTTCTATCCTCTTGATCTTATGGAGGTATGTTTTATGTGCCAGCATGTAGTCTATCCTGGAGAATGTCCCATGTACATTGGAGTAGAATGTGTATCCAGGTTTCTGGGGATGGAGTGTCCTATATATATCCACTAGGCCTCTTTCTTCCATTTCTCTTCTCAGGTCTAGTATATTCTTGTTGGGTTTCAGTCTGGTTGACCTATCCAGTGTTGACAAAGCCGTGTTAAGGTCCCCCACAACTATTGTGTTGTTGTTGATATTATTTTTCAGATTTGTCAACAGTTGTATTAAATATTTTGCTGGCCCCTCATTCGGTGCATATATGTTTAGGAGAGTGAATTCTTCCTGCTCTACGTACCCCTTGATTAATATAAAATGTCCGTCTTTGTCCCTTACAACCTTCCTGAGTATAAAGTTTGCATTATCTGATATTAGTATGGCCACTCCAGCTTTTTTATGGGTGTTGTTTGCTTGGATAATTTTTTTCCAGCCTTTTATTTTGAGTCTATGTTTGTTCTGACTATTCAGGTGCATTTCTTGTAGGCAGCAGAAAGTTGGATTGAGTTTTTTGATCCATTTAGCCACCCTGTGTCTCTTTACTGGTGCATTTAGTCCATTGACGTTGAGAGAAAGAATTGTCCTGGGATTTATCGCCATCTTTATTTCTAAATTTGTTGTGTCTTTTGGGTAGTCTTGTCTTAGATTAGGTCTTTCAATTTTTCTCTTAAGACTGGTTTTGTGTCTGTGAAGTTTCTGAGCTGTTTTTTGTCTGTGAAACCATGTATTCTTCCGTCAAACCGGAAAGTGAGTTTTGCTGGGTATAGTATTCTGAGTGAAGCATTTATTTCATTCAGTCTTGTCACAATATCCCACCACTGCTTTCTGGCATTGAGTGTTTCTGGTGACAGGTCTGCTGTAAATCTCAGCGAAGCTTCCTTGAACGTGATTTCCCCTTTTGATCTTGCTGTTTTCAGAATTCTGTCTCTATCTGTGGGATTTGTCATTGTGACTAGGATGTGTCTTGGGGTGGTTTTTCTTGGGTCTCTTTTGGTTGGTACTCTTCGGGCATGCAGGATTTGATCACATATATTCTTTAGCTCTGGAAGTTTCTCTTTAATGATGTTCTTGACCGTTGATTCTTTCTGGAAATTTACTTCCTGGGTCTCTGGACTCCAATGATTCTTAAGTTGTTTCTGTTGATCTTATCATAGACTTCTATTTTCGTCTGTTCCCATTCTTTGACTAATTTTTCCATTGTCTGCTCATTTGCTTTAAGTTTTTTGTCCAATCTCTCCTGCTGTATGGAATTGTTATGTATCTCATCTTCCACAGCACCAAGTCTATTCTCAGCTTCTGATACCCTGTCCCAGAGCTTATCAATTTTGTCATTCACTTCGTTTACTGACTTTTTCAGGCCTGTTAGTTGACATGTTATTTCAGTTTGGAGTTTTGTGATTTCTGTCTTCATATTTTCTTGGTTCTTATTACTGTTCTGTTCAACTCGATCCATGGTATCTTGGAGTCCGTTGAGCATCTTCCATATTGCTAGTCTAATGTCCTTATCTGAGAGGTTGATTAGTTGGTTGTTCCTTATCTGGTCCTCAAAATTGTCATCTTCATTCTCTATGTCTGATGCTGGCCTGCGTTATTTCCCCATTGTCAAACTTGTATTGTGGGTTTTTCTACGTGTTGTGGTGGTATTCATTGTCTATATGATGCAGGCAGCACACTCCTCTGGCTCCTCCCTTTCTGGATGGCTGACTTGCCTCTCAGGGAGGGGAGTCCTCCGTGGATGAAGCCTCACACTGGGTCAAATCTTAGGCCCGAGCATGCAACAGAGAAGACAGTCCGGAGAGAAATGTTTGCTTCTGTGATATAGCGCCGTTCTTAGTGTGATTTTTCCTTCTTGTTGCAATGCTCTTCTTTCATTAGAAAGAGTGCACGGCCGCGTAGTGAAGCGGAGCGGCCGTGTTCCGCTGGAGCCTCTTTTTGGCCCACTCACAAGAGTTTCACGCAAGAGGACAGTAGACAGACATAGACAGGTCACACTCACAGTTTTTCACAGTTGGGCCCCACTGGGCCGGTGTACTTTCGCGGATTTTCCCCGTCTGGTGTCACACACAGGGAGCCGGCTTTTGCAAAGCCTTGCCGGTTTTCATGCTCTGTAGTCCCTCCCTGAAAAGGGTGTCTGGGCGAGCGAGGTTTCTGGAGCCTCTTTTTGCCCCACTCGCAAGAGTTTCATGCAAGAGGACAGTAGACAGACAAAGATAGGTCACACTCACAGTTTTTCACAGTTGGGCCCCACTGGGCCGGTGTACTTTCGTGGATTTTCCCCGCCTAGTGTCACACACAGGGAGCCGGCTTTTGCAAAGCCTTGCCAGTTTTTATGCTCTGTAGTCCCTCCCTGAAAATGGCGTCTGGGCGAGCGAGGTTTCTGGAGCCTCTTTTTGCCCCACTCGCAAGAGTTTCACGCAAGAGGTCAGTTGACATACAAAGACAGGTCACACTCACAGTTTTTCACAGTTGGGCCCCACTGGGCTGGTGTACTTTCGCGGATTTTCCCCGCCTGGTGATGTGTAACATTTTTAATGTGTTTCTTGGCCATCTGCATTTCTTCTTTGAGGAAATATATTTTAATTTCTTCTACAGATTTTTGATGGAGTTATATTCTTTCTTGTTCAGTTTTTTCATTTTCTAGGCCAGAGAGGTATTGCAGGGAAAAATATTTGTCTTTCATATAGCTTACCCCTGTTCAATCCATGATACTGCATGGTTCCCAGCACTAGTATGAGAAATTAACAAATACCAAGCCATGAAGATTTTGAGAGCACCTCAAGGTATGGCCCAAACACAAGAATTTTTTTTAATTTTCTTACAGAAAATTAAACAATGCACAAATCACTAAGCACAAATCACTAGTTGGCCCTGATTTTTACTGTTATTGCAGATGATAAGATGTTATCCCACAGCTTCTCAAGATTTATTTATAAGCATTAATTTTTTAGTTTTTATAAAATTATTTAGATATGTTTGAAATTTTAATACTCACAGTAAATCACTAGGTCTGCTTATTTCATTGTCCCTGATTAAGCACCCTAAAACAGTGCCTCACATATTGTGACAGAAAGAAAAATGTATGTTATGCCATTATCATGAAATATAATCACTTATTTTCAGTTATTCTCAAAATTGTTGGTTTTGAGAACATTTTAACAAAGCTTTTAAAAAGTTTAGAAGTCTGGAATATACTGCTATTAGCACCACTCATAAAATAAGAAAGCAATTTTGGTCAGTAATGTAATGTTTTTATTAGCACAGATGCAATTGATAGAGTATACTAATTATTGACTGAAGACCCCTGCAAATTATTACTCAATATCTATGATTATTAAAGATATGTAACTGTTCACCTCTCCTTAGTTTTTCCTAGACCTTTATTTAGAATTATTCAAGTGCTTCAAGGGTATAAACAAACACTAGTTATAAAACTGCTTTATACTCAAGCTAATTGACTTAAATCAGCTGAGTGATGTAAGTATTCTGTATGTATGTACTCTGATGCTTTGATATGATTCTAAAGTTTAAAGTTAAACATTTATACCAGGCCTTCTGCCAGGTATTTCTCACAAACTTTGTTTGTTTGTTTTATTTTAATCAAGGTCTTGCAATTATTTTCTCTTAACTATTAAACTATTCCTCAAAATGCCTACTTGGTCACATAAGAAACTGGGCTTTCTTTTTGCTCTTAGTCTTTTCTCTTTCCATTCATCCTAAGTTATTCATTATGTTGAAAGTTTAGGCTTAGTAGAATTTGATGGAATCAAGTGTTGACTATATTCAACCTGTCCTAAGCCTTAATGTCAACATTGGCAAAAACAAAAACAAAAACAAAAACAAAAAAGGCAATCACAATGCCTATATTTTAAGGTTATTTAAAAATTAAATAGTTTTTCTATTGTCTTCAGAAAAATGTATGGTGTGTACACCAGAAATGCAATAATAATTACTTTTTTCTCATAGAAAAATCAAAGGGAATTTTGTACCCAGAAGCAAATTATACAGTGCTAACTATCAAAGTTTTCCTGGGAAATAAATGGCACAAACTAGAGGGACTAGAGTGCATTTATGAAAACTTGACATGCTTGTACTAGTAAAAGCTCCCAAAAATCATTTTATGATTACTAGAAGCTAATGACTACAATGTAGCATATTCTTGTCAATTTTTCCACAAAGCAAACTTTGTGACTTGAAACATAACCTGAACTGGAACTGGGCAAAGTGTTGACATTTTGAGGGAGGGGAGGGCTTATTTAAGACTGCAGAGGTGGTATTGACCTAGGGTTACAGATTAAATTAACAAGTAAGGGTCTTTTCTTACCTCTTGTCAAAATCAAAACTACATTATTAAAAAAGAATAAATCTGAGTTCTTGTTATTTTCTGTAAGAATGTGAGTAATGTCTGACAGAGCTCAGGGAATTAAAAGAAGAGAAAGAGATTATTTTAGGGCTACCATGATAATGCCTCTGTTACCCTAAAGCAAAAATAGTTCCAATGTAATGCTTAGCATTTGTAACCTAAGGGCAGTCTTAAGTCTACCCTCCCATCCCACACAACTTTTCTATTGCTGTTGGGTATTATTCTCATATATTGATGCTATGTATATATGTAAATATATATTTTTATATATATTGTGTGTGTTTTTGTGTGTGTTCTGCAGAGGAGTGAAATCATTTTATGTGTATCCCTATACTTATGATTTGCCTGAACAAACAGACTCAAAACTGACCAACAGGCACAGGTCAGAGGCCAGGCCCAGGGGTATAGATTAACACTGTGGGAAGCTGAGACCTAAGGCAGTTTTCTTTTTTTTTTTATTTCTTCATTTATTTCTTTTGGTACACATACAGTGGTAGTTAGGGTTTGCTTCCCACTCTGAGTTCAGGGATAACTCCTGATGCTTGTGGTGCTGGGGATCAAATCAGGTTGGCTACATGCAAGGCAAATGCCCGAATTTTACTGCCTCTCTGTGGATTATTATTTTTTAATTCTTTTATAGAAAGTATGTTTTAAAGGCAAGTGATAAACAGGATGATGGAGGATTAACCCCAAACTTGAAACAAGTCATGCCACAAGGAACCAAGTAGAAGACTTCTACAACCTACTTAGAAAGTTTGTTGACTTTCCATTCTGTCTCCACACTTCAGGCACACTGCTGTGTTCGCTCTTCCTCTGTCTCCACCCAGGTCACTTGCACATATTGTTCTCTCTTTATATATTGTACACCCATGTTTTATTCATCAGGAAAACTCCAACTCAAACTTTAAAACTCAACTCAGCAACATCTATCCTCTTCAAAGACATAATTACCCCTTTGTTGGAGAGAATAAACTATTACTGGTAACACTATCATACATTTTTGTTAGTATTTCACAAAGTTTTGTTTTTTTTTTTGGTGGGGGAGTCACACCTGGCAGTGCTCAGGGGTTACTCCTGGTTCTATGCTCAGAAATTGCTCCTGGCAGGCTAAGGGAACCATATGGGATGCCGGGTTTTGAACCATGGTTCTTCTGCATGCAAACACTATCTCCATGCTATCTCTCCAGCCTCATAATTCACAAAGTTTTATGTTGTTTAACAAATTTTCTCCATTTATCATTCTCACTTAGACTACAAGCATTTTGGTTGTTTTTTTGTTTGTTTGTTTGTTTTATTTTTTAACTACTTGGCATTGTTCAGGGCTTAATCATACCTCTGCACTTAGGAATCACTCATACTGGGTCTAGGCAGATCAGTGGGGTGCCAAGGATTGAATCTAGGTTCAACTGCATACTATCCACTGTATTGTCTTTCCAACACTAAGACTGCAAGTATACTGAAGCAAAGAGAACCCCAGAAACCTCATATCCCCACATATTTCTGCTGAATAGAAAATGCTCATTAAAATGTGTGTGCTTATTTGAGCAGTCGCAAATATTTCTGAGTAACTGTATAAGGCAGAGCATATGCTTGATAAGAAAATGGAATTTTTAAAAAGTAAATTATCTAGCTATAGTACTGCTAAGACATTTAGCCTCAGCAATTGAGAGCTATTATTAGCTTTATAATTATGATGAAATTCTCCCTCTGTGTCTCAGTTGCTTCATCTTTAAAAATGAAGACATTAATAATTCCTGTCTCATAGGACTTGTGAGGCACAGAAATGGAATGATTTTAAAGTCCTAAAATATAATGCATATATTAGTTGTTTTTGACATACCCTTCTATATTTTGAATGAATAAAAATTAGATACAGCACAGTAACACATAAAACGCCCAAGAAAAACATTAAAACACAACTGGAGAGATATAACAAGGGTCAAGAGGCTTGCAAGGCAGGCAGTTGAGCTCAGTTCCATTCCTAGCTCTACATATAGTTCCCCATGCACTTGGCAACCAGAAATAAGTTCTAAGCATTGCTAGGTGTGGCCCCCAAATTAAAAAAAAAAGAACATTAATATTTACATAGAAACAGTTTAATAAAAATGCAACATAGAGAATTCAATAACATCTAAAATATGTATAAAATCATATCATTTGCTATACAAGCATAAATTGTGATGATGTAATTCTATAATAGAATAGACGCCATCCTGTTAATGGTTTGTGATATCAACCAGGACGTCATGTGACTGTCAGACAAAGTAAAGTTCAAATACAGCAAGAGAAAGCTGCCTGAATTTGCTAATAGAGCTCCAGATAAGGCAACACGAAATAGCTGGTATTCACAAGGATTCCACTACTGCAATTTATTCTCACAATAAAGAAGGCACTCTTTTATCTGTTCTATAGCCAAAGTTATCTTCTGAAAGTTCTCATTTCTGCAATGTCATTTTGAAACCTGAAATGCTGATAAAAAGCAGTTTTGAAATTGGTATCAAGGATTCAAAAGGCAGGTACTGGGATATATGGAAGTCAAATTGCATTAACATTTTCCATTTGTATCCAAATCCTTCCACACCTTTTCTACATCTCCTAAAAGATAGTTACTTCTCTAGATTATTTTGACTGGGGTGAGATACAAAAAATCTCCTTTCCCTCCCTCTTTCCCTGCTTCTCCTTGTTCTCAATAGTGACACTTTTTCCTGAATAACTTAGTCTGACACATTCATGTATGCCAGGACAGAACAGGACCAAGGAGAATCTTTATATAAAGGTTTGAGGTATATTGGGGATCCAATCTGAGTAGAACCTGATTTTCAGGAGAGAGATGAGATTATTTTGTTAGTTTTTGAGAGAATGTAGAATTTTCTTTAATTTTCCTTTTTTTTTTTTTTTGACCCCTGCTTATTCAAGATATGTTTCACAGCCTTCTGGCCTTTAGCCTCTATCTAATAATGTATTAATATTTTAATATCTACAAGCATGAAGTTTCCTTTCCTATTGCTGTTTGAATACTCTCATATACCTATCTTTTATAAATTCTATCTGCACATACATAACAAAAACATGCAACTTTTTTCCCTTTTGCTTACAGTTTTCTTTTTTGCAGAATTTGTGAATTCTGTCCAAAAGAAGTTAAGAACAGAATTTAAGAATTAAAATGTTCCTTTGAATTCTGTCTAGAAGCTGTTGAGAATGTAGACAAAGATTTTCTTATCTAGTCCTACCTCAAGAGATCCCTTACAAAGAAGATAAGACTGAACCTGTCGTTAAATGTGCAGTTGCCTCTGAGACCAGTTTATAAAAGAATGTGTATTAACCGTCCTAACTCCTACCCATCTATATACAACCCTCACCTTTTAAAAACATACTTTTTCTCCACTTTTTCTATACAAACCCCTTCTTAGGAGCTTCCATGCAAGGTGCTTTGCTAGGATATGAATTGTCTGCCTCCCAATTCATTGGCTCTTATTCAATAAAAGTCTTTATTTACCCAAAACCTAATTTTTCCATTGAGTGGCTCTCTTAAATGCTGGAGATGGATTGTACATTCATAGTTACAATTTAAGTTGCCAACTAGAGCATGAATAATTATGAACTTTAAAATGAAAGAAGTGACAAGAAAAAAGTTATAAAATAAAACTATTTGAAAAGAATCTGATCATATGTCAAAAGATTCTGGATTTCCCTTTTATCAATTAAGACCATATAAACAATTTTGTTTTCCATAAATCAGAAAAACTGTGTAAAGATATTTTTAGAAAAGCCTTTCTATCACTTATAAACAAGGCCAACAAAACAATCTCTTCTCATATGATTCTTTGTATATGATTTATTTTGAAGTCAAAGCACATATTAGTGGCTTGATAGCATTAAATTATTCACAAATATTGTTTAAAAAAGAACTGATATAAACATTCCCTTAGAATACAATTTATATAAGTCTGGTTAGAAGTTGAAAGTGTTTGAAGTTGAAGTTGAAAAAGTTAATGACTGCTGTAGCTTCAATCCCTTCTAGTTTCCTTACTGTTTAGTGGCCTAAACAGTAAGTTTTTTCAGTGAGTGTCTTTCAGCTGTTACTCCTGTGACTAATAGCTACTATACCAGATTCATATTTGTGTGATAATTAAATATGTCTAAAGTGTGAGAAGCTTTCTGAAATCTTCCAATTAAATCTCAATCACTTAACTAACCCATTGTAAAAGTCTATATAGGTTCTGGGGAAGAGCAGGCAGTCTAAAAGGATTATTTTCTATATATCTTGGATGCAAAATCGGTGTATTTCTCTGGGGCCATTTTCTTTCTTCTGATCTCACACTATTTCCCTAATGTACCTCTCTAGCTATATGACCATGATTTATGTCTGTAGCTTTAAAAATTATTTCCCCAGAAAGAAACATGTCTCTCTGATACAATTAATTTCCATAATCTTATGCTATAATCTTAATTTTCATAATCTTATGCTATAAAATCTGATTTCTTATGTCTTTACTCCCCTTTAGGTAATACAAGGAACCTAGAGAAGTTCAAATGGGAATAATTGTCTCCCCACCTGGAACAAAACTATTTCAAAGTGGTTTCCTTTGGAGACTAAGTATTTATTATGTTTCCACTCTTGCATGATGCCTTACAAAGTTCTTTCCAAAAGTGAAAATTCAGTTTTAATTGTTTAAAATGAAATATTTAACACTATATCATATATTCAATTGTCTGAGAAAGAAGAAAAATGTTTAAATGATTCTTTCTTGATAACTTTAAAGAATTGGCAGGCAGGATTCCTTGATATAATACTAAAATGTGTGGTTTTTTTTTTTTTTGTTGTTGTTGTTGTTTTTAGGGGAGCCGGGGTCCTGGCATTGCTCAGATGTTACTTCTGCCTCTGAGCAAAAAATCAGTCTTGGCTTAGAGAACCATATGGGATGCTGGCTATCTAAACCACATCCATCCTTTGTCACCTTGTGCAACACCCTACCATTGTGCTCCCACTCTGGTCCCTGAAATGTTTTTAAATTCAAGATTAGATTGATCTTTGGAGTCAGAAGATCTTTGTTAGAAGAATGCTCTCAGTATTTCCTATCTGTGAAATATTTATCAATTTATTTAATCCTCCTAAGTCACTTAGAACATGAATATAACAGTACCAGATGCAATTGTCAAGGGCACTTTTATATGAGAGCATTTATGACTCACATAAATCTTATGTGCTTAATTTTATTCATTTCACTGATTGGGAGAAAATTAAAAGTATTATAACTTTTTACCCTCTGAAATGTCCAGCATGGGGGCGGGGTTAAAAAAAAAGAAATGTTCAGCATGTATCTGCTCTGATATAAAAAATCAGAAAACATGTTTTAATAATTATGTAAATCTTGTACATAATTTAAAATACACCTTTATTTCTGGGAGACAAATTCTGTGAGTAGATAGTTGGCAAGAAAATATATCAATATTATTCATTTCTGTCAAAATGACAATGCCGCCTTTCCCTCAGCTCTAGGGTGGGAAGGGCACAGGGTGTAGGGCGGGCAGATCCTGGCTTCCGTCTCTCGATCCTCTCTTGAGCTGGAGGCTAGCTCTAACCAGCATGGGGTTGGGGGAGACCCCATATGGAAGGCCTTCTTCCTAACTTGGGTGTGCTGGGAGCCTTTATAGGTTCCCAGCCTTCCTCTCTTCAGCCCCCGGCCTCCAGGCCTTCTGGGGTGGCAGCCCAGGTGGCCAGAAATGGTTGGTCCTAACTTGGGGTGTGCTGAGATTTGCTCCGTTGCGCTAAGTTTGTCACTGGCAATTTCTGACCACTCTGCATATGGAAAACCGCACGGGGGCTAGCCCCCCCCCCCCTCGCGCACTGTATATATTAAGAGTATTCATTATCTTTATGTTATGTTTTGCGTATCCAGAATGTCCATTTTGTATTCTGCCCTTTCCCACACTCCTACTAAGTTCATTTTTACTCCTTAACTCTCTCACCCCCCAATCATCACTAACCCACATTACTCTTATTAACTTCATTATTCCACAATCCTAATCACAGACCAAAGCCGTACATTGTGTATAACAACCCCAAACCATTTCAAAAGACATAAAATGGACACGTGTTTCTTTAGAATATTTTGTGTTTTTTCTCTGACAACTATGTCTTACTAAATATTCTCTTATACAGTGACAACTCTAACCACTTTTTATCTTCTCTTTATGAGCTATTCAACAAGGAATTTTGGTGAAAGTCCCCCAGTTTAATGCTTATGATTGAACCATATCATGGGGATTGTTGGACTTGTTCTTATGGCCCCCATATGCACCAATAACGCCACGTGGCATTGCTCCTTTTTTGCATAGGCACATTAAAATGGGAAAATACTATACATACAAGTAAGATTCTATCTAATAGAGATTGGAATACACAAATCTTGTAGTGCAAAGGGACCTTACACCCTGAACATTGACATAATGACCTGGCACAGGCCTCAGAAGAATGGGCGTTTTCCACTCACCCCTGAACCAGGGAAGCCATCCACAAAACATCCAGGTTTGTCTATAACATCACCTGGAAGCAATGCTCTACCACGGAAGACCCTACCACTGCTCAGCTCAGACATTGACCTGCTCAAAAGAGACTTTCCTTAACACTGAGAAGACTTAACAACAACGACCTGCTTACAGGACAAGGCTTCCTGCTTTGCCCTTTAATGGTGAGGTGAAACGATAGGATGCTTCACATCCTGACTTCAATGTAGGATGCAGATTCCAGGATCTTTAATACAGAAACATGATACCAACAACAGAGACTGTGTGAAAAGTGTGTTGGCACTACGGACAATGTCTTGGATTGGACGATCTAACTTGCCTGGAGCCTGGAGTTGGTCTTATGCCAGGAATCTTCAGGGGTAGGGTCTCTTTGTATTTAGGCCAAGGTTATTCCTTTTCATGCCTCTCATATTTTGGTGGGCCTATGCAAACAACAACTGCCACTCTAACACCGTTTTTACTGTGCTCCTTTGACTCTAATCCTTAAAAAAAACACTTAAAATTTGAGGTTAACTTAAGCTAATATGCATGTACATAGAAATGTAAAAAATACTATGCCTGTAATGTCTAAGGAGTTACATAAGTTTTATGGCTTTAGATTGCCTTGTGTGCTGTTAAGAAATACTATAATGTGTTATAATCTGGGGACTTGAGGGACAAAGTAATTGTACATGGATTCTGTTTTATTTATCTTAATGTTCTTTGGCTGAAAGTTCAAAGTTAAGATATCAGCAAGGGGACTTCTTCTGAGAATTATGTTATGGGTGATTGTCCTTCCACTGTAACTTTACCTTGTCCTCTTTCTTTGCATCTTTGTTCTCATAATTAAAAATAAAAAAATAAAAAATGACAATGCCACATTTTCTGTGATCATATCCTACTGTCTCTAAATATATAAATAGCTAACTATTATCCTTTATGATTATGTTCAATATATCTATGTCACATGTGGACGCATGTTAGCTGAATTCTCATTACCATCTTAATGAGATATTTTTACTTTAATAATAAATATGACTAACATGAATCACAAACTATATGATTTTCATACTCCCATACCCAATATGTTATCTGTTACTAAAAAGTATCTTTTTACTTCATGTCATTTGTTTCCAAGTTTTTTCATTTTCTACTACTTTAAAATAGTAATCATAATTCATACTAATTTCTTATGACAAAAGTGCAAATAGAAATTAATCTGTAATACATTTTCATTTGATATATTGTTTTTTTAATCCACTCACATATAATAAGCATAACTAACTCTTTTCTCCATTAATAGATTTCACTTTATTACATCAATAATATTGAATTTTCTTTCATGTCTCCAAACAATAAACATTTTTATATTTATTATGTTGACCAATAATCTAATATATTATCCTTGGGGTAATTTCCAAGGAGAGGGTAAAATCTAATGTTGTAAGTAGCAGAATTAAATTAAATCTCCCTGCAGCATGGAGGTAAGGCATTTGCCTTGCATGCAGAAGGTCAGTGGTTCAAATCCCAGCATCCCATATGGTCCCCTGAGCCTGCTAGGAGCGATTTCTGAGCGTAGTGCCAGGAGTAACCCCTGAGCGCTGCCAGGTGTGACCCAAAAACCAAAAAAAAATTTTTTTAAATCTCCCTAATAACATTATTCAAAGGTGAAGGAAAATTTGTTATTAGCTATTAAAAGCTCTGAGATGTAATTATAATGACTTCTCCTTAAGCCCAAATTATAAAAAGTATTTCTGTAGTAAGATTCTGTACCACAAACAACTATAAAACTGGACAAAGTATACAAGGCAACTTCTTTTTAGGGCTTGGACTACAAGTGATATAGGTGTATCATCTTAGAAAGAATGTTAATACAGGGGCCGGAGAGATAGCATGGAGGTAAGGCATTTGCCTTTCATGCAGGAGGTCATAGGTTCGAATCCCGGCGTCCCATATGGTCCCCCGTGCCTGCCAGGAGCAATTTCTGAGCCTGGAGCCAGCAATAACCCCTGAGCACTGCCGGGTGTGACCCAAAAACCACACACACAAAAAAACGTATGTTACTACAGGAGGAAAAACCCTTATTTTCTCAAATTTCATGCCTATTTTCAAGAGTGAGGTATAAGTAAAAAAGTTCAAGGTTCAGAAATTTCTTAAAAATTGATGCAATTAAAGATCAAAAATTAGAAATTGGGCCACTGGGGTAAAAAATTTGTAGAATGGTGACAATTATAGTTCAAGAAAGAAGAGGAATAAAATTTAAGATTCCCCCCATGAGATCTTTAACACATAATAAGCTTGCCAGCAAGAGACAGGCTTTGGATATTAAAGGATAAAATCTTCCAGTGGTCATAGAATGTAATGATATTGAATAGTGACAATGAAGGTAGATAATATATTAAGTCTGACTGACTAATGTGAAATTATCTTATTACATTCCCCAAAACATCAGCTGAACTCACTATAAAGGCCACATAGCTTAAATTATAGCCCTAGAATAAAGGGTTTTATAGACTTGTATTACCTAGACTAAAATTGAAGGATTGAGAAGAATAGCATTTCTATTAGAAAATGAATTGCCTTCTAATTTGATTTCCTTTATATTAATAAATAACCCTTACATTATTTTAAAAAATAAGATGGTCAATAACTAAAGTATTGCTCATATAATTAATATAACCCAGATAAAAGCATTACATCAATAATATTGAATTTTCTCTTCATGTCTCCAAACAATAAAGATTTTTATATTTATTATGTTGACCAATAATCTAATATATTATCCTTGGGTTAATTTCCAAGGAGAGGGTAAAAAACTAATGTTGTAAGTAGCACCATTAAATTAAATCTCTTTGATTTAATTAATTAATTTAATTAATTTATTTAATATCATTCTTAGATAAACTATTAATGTCATAAAATAAAATTATATTTAATAGCAAATAAAATATAAACATATAGTTTGGTGGGGTTTTTTTTGTTTGTTTGTTTTTTCAGGCCACACCTTTTTGATGCTCAGGGGTAACTCCTGGCTAAGCGCTCAGAAATTGCCCCTGGCTTGGGGGGACCATACGGGACGCTGGGGAATTGAACCGCGGTACTTCCTTTGCTAGCACTTGCAAGGCAGACACCTTACCTCTAGCGCCACCTCACAGGCCCCAAGTATTTTCTAATGTTATTGAATTGAATAATCTGAAATTGTATGACAACATAGCTACAATTGAATGTCCATATATTAGCTATATGTATTTGATAACTTTTGAAAAATTTTCATATTAATGTGGCTTGCTTTCTGAATTACATTTTAGAATACTTGTGCTATTGTAGGTGAGCATTAAATAGTTCTGACTTTGATTTGTTAATATTTTCCTGATGATCTTCGCATCAATGTTTGATTTTTGCCTCTTGTTTTATATTCTTGTGGTATTGTTGCAGGTGACTTAAGTTAAGTGGGGGGAAGAAAAGTGGCAACCTCAGAAGAGAATCTACCCTTTCCTTTCTACCCATCTGGGTCACTCCGTAGGTACTTGGGGAAATCTAGCACTGTGAAAAGTTTGCGATGATCACTTGCATGAAACAGACCTTGTATCTTACCAGTCCCACAAGGCAGTTGTCAAGCCGCACGTGGGTTCTTCCATTCTCTGTTCCTCCATTTCCTCCAAGCACGGGAAATGATCCCTGCCACATGGTTTCTTGAGGAGCCCTGGAACCCAGTCTACAGTGAGAAGTTGCCCTTGATAGGCAAGGGCAGTCATCATAAACCATATCCAGGCTTTCTAGATGTGTCAACTTGCCTCACAAAAACTAATTTTAGGAGACAATGAGTGAAATAAAACAATTTTATTTACAGATTTTGAGGCAGGAAAGAGAATAGTGTATTCAAGGGAGAAACCAGGATTCATTTCTCCAGAGGGGAGAGAGTGCTGAATAGCTTTTAGGAATAGTTTTATATAGATCTTTTTCAAATTGCCTTGGCCTGAGGTTTTCTGTGGAGGTAACAATTGATCCATAAAAGAGTAAGAGCTTTGAACTTTTGGTGGTCTTCTTTCACATCCTTATTACAACCTTTTGTTTCTGCTGCAATTGCTCCGCTCCTGTGGAGTGCTAGACTTCTCCTGAGCCTACATTGGTGAAGTCTTATCAGTTTCCATCTCTTGTGTCCACTGGGTCCAATCTTAGTGCTTTTTGCTGTTTTAGGGCTAATGACAGAATAACTTCTTTAAATCACTACTTGGTTTTATTACTCCCCAGAACTCATTGATTGCTACAAATCATCTACACACCCTCACCTACTTCCTTCTCTTTACAAAGTTTTGGCACAAATTTCTTGCAGACCACATAGAACACATTAGAAATATTTGTTTTCTGAACTGGAGATAATAAAAATGAGAGGGTACTTGCCTTGCATGGAACTCTCCACTAGAAGAGATTCCTTAGTGCAGAGTTAAAAGTGAAACCTGAGCACGACTGGGTGGGCCTCCAATATTTTTTAAGCATTCTTAGGAATTAATTCTAGAGATTGATAATGTTTTTCTATAAGTGAAAAAAATTATTATTAAACCTAGCTTTCTAAATGGTGCCCTCTGAATTTTAAATGTATTAATTTTGATTCAATTTATGAATAAAATTGTTGGTATTGTATGAAGCTTAAAATTATATATTTCAAATAATTAGCCCACTTTACCTGAATTAGCACATTTGACATTGTATAGTTGTCCATTACATTATTTTTATGCATTTAATAACTATGTTATTATTAATAAACTATTTTAATTACAATAATGTATATTTTCTATTTTTGTTAGCCAGCTTAAAGTTTATAAAATTTGTAATTTTTCCTTAAGATATATTCCTTTTCATTGACTTTTCTGTTGATTTTCACTAGTTGTCAACATGAAAAGTAATGTAATTGATCATATATCTTTCTTTATCTCTGGTATAATCATTAGATGCCAAGTGTTCTGCTAAGTACTTCTTTCAATGAACCCCCACAAATTTTGATAAATTGTCATTTTCTTTTCATTTTTTAATATTTTAAGTAGAATAATCCTGAGGTACAGTGTTACAGAAATATTTATGATTTAGTTTCAGGCGTACAATGCTCCAACATCAATCCCTTCACCAGTGTTTATGGCCCTCTTATTTTCTTTCTTCTAGTTTCCCCCATCCCATCATTATTTTTCACTGCTCTTGCCAGCATATAAATGTATATTGCTTTATTTTATATAGAAATCTCAACAGGTAGTGTAAATGCAATCAGATATAACTGGCTTGCTTCTTTGACCACAAATTTCTTTTATATAATATATACACAAATTATCAATAAATATACTGATTACCCTGTTTAGCTACTGATCATCATAAAATTTTCAATTATTTTTATTTTAATTATTCTCTTTTTCTACACATTCTAACTCACAGGATTGCCAAAACCATGCCTTCTATATACATTCCTATTATTTTGTATAAGCTTTTGAGAGCTGTTTTTGGCAGGTGTCTGTGAACATTTTTATGGGAACAGAAAAATATTATCAAATTATTCACTGTATTTTTTCAAGCACAATAATTGCTTTACATTTTTTATGGTTTAATCACAGAATATTATATTATAGATTTACATAGTTATATAGGTATTATTTATATAAGTATAGTTTACAAATATAAGTATATATATATATATCACTGTGTTTGAAGAAGCAGAGCTCAGAATAAATCCCAACTTTGTTGATTAGCAAGTAAGAAATTACAAAAATGTATTTTTATTTCAGTAAATTTAAAACATGTTTTAAAAAATCATGAAATTTATTTATAAATGTATTATTATTTGACAGTGCATTGTCAAATTTCTAAGATATTGAGGTTTCTAGACATTTCTGTTATTGATTTATTTTTATTCCATTGTGGTCTGAAAATTTACTTTGTATTTGATTCAATTCTCTTCTTTGTGTTCCTTTTAGTAGTTTGTATCTTTGTAGAAAATATTCTATTTTATTTAAAATGTCTAAATTTGGCTATATGTAATTTTATATTTTTTATAATAATTCTCATTCCTAAAATTAGGGGTAACTTCTACTCTTCAAATTCAGAGACTACCAATTATATCTTTTGTTTATTTTTCTTTATGTATTTATATCAGAATCAAAAATTAGTTGATTTAATTTAAGAAATAGAATTTGAGGTCAGAGATAGTACAACTGTCAGGACATATGGTACCACCAGAAGGGAACCCTGAGAATAGAGCAGGAGTAATCCCTAAGAATCACCATATGTGACCCAAAATCAAATAACTACAAATGTACATACATTTGGGTTTATCACTTTTATTATTATCAATCTACACTTTATTACTTTTTTAAAATACCCTTTCATCTTATAATTTTTGTTTGCTCTTATTTTCCAGTATCTTAAGGATAATTATACAATTTTGTTTTGAAATAATCCCTTATTAATGTGTTACCTAACAATGGTGCTTGGGAGCTCTGTTCTACGTGCTACTCAGGGCCAGTGACCTAAAATATACTTGGCAGGTTACCAGATTTGTGATGCCAGAGAATGAAACTCAGGAACTTCTTTTTTTTTTTTTTTTTTTTTTTTGGTTTTTGGGTCACACCCGGCAGTGCTCAGGGGTTATTCCTGGCTCCAGGCTCAGAAATTGCCCCTGGCAGGCACAGGGGACCATATGGGATGCCGGGATTCGAACCGATGACCTCCTGCATGAAAGGCAAACGCCTTACCTCCATGCTATCTCTCCGGCCCCGAAACTCAGGAACTTCTATGTACACAGCACAGGCTCTATTACTTGAGCCACATTACCTGACCCTGAAATATTTTCCATTTTAAATGTTTTAACAATTATAAATTTCCTTCTGAATATTGTTGAAGCTACATCCCATAGGATTCTGTTTAAGACCATTTCATTTTCCTTGATCTTTAAATAACTTTCTAATATTTTAATATGTTATCTTTTTTGACCTATTAATTACATAGTTCCTGGTTTTTATGTTTTGTTTTGTTTTGCAGGGGGCCATACCTGGTTGTGCTCAGGGACTACTGCCAGTTTGGTACTTGTGGGATACTCCTGGCATTGTTCAGGGGACTTTGCAGGTCTAGTGTTCAAGGCTAAGCACATGTTTGAGCCTGGTTAGCCATCTCTCTGGCTTTCTGTCGGTCATTCATTTTTGTTCATCTGAAGGTTTCCCAAATTTCTTTTTGTTATTAATTTTATTTCATAGTGAGGTGATAATAAACTTTACAATATACTTCCAATACTTCAGTATGTCTTCATTTTTAATGTGTTACTATATGGTATCTTTGGGTTAATGTTGTATGGAAAATAGAAAAACATTTTTTTTGTTAGAATGCTGCATAAATGTCTGGTAAATCAATTGCTTCCTAATGTTGAAAACTGTTTAAAAGTGATTATGACAATCAAAATGTTAGTAGTTATAAATTCAACCTTTTAATAAATTTTTATAATAGCCAAACATTATTAATCTGCACTTCTTGAACTTTTAGCAGTATTCTGACTTTTTTAAAGTTTTTCTCTAATTATAATTTTCTCTTGAATTTATAGTCTATTATTAATTGCAAGTAAATTTAATTCTCCAGATAAAATTGTTATTCTTTAAGAGAAAAAAATAAAGGGCCAGAGAGATAGCATGGAGGTAAGGCATTTGCCTTGCATGCAAAAGGTCGGTGGTTCGAATCCTGGTATTCCATATGGTCCCCCCGAGCCTGCCAGGAGCGATTTCTAGCATAGAGTCAGGAGTAAACTCTGAGCACTGCTGGGTGTAATCCAAAAACCAAAAAAAAAAAAAAAAAGAGAGAGAGAGAAAAATAATTTACGTCCATTTTATCTAGTTTAATGCTTATAATATTCATAGTGACTTGCTTATTTGATTTCTACTAGTAAATAAAAAATTTAAAATATATAGTATCATCAATGCATGTCAACATATAGGATATTAATCAAATGCAGTAACATAAACAGTAGAAAATTCTATTTCATAATTTTTTTCTGAGCTGCATTTCACTTTCTGGAAATAAATAAAAAGTTAAAACAATTGACATTAAATAATAATGCAGGGGCCAGAGTGGTGATTCAGTGGTAGGGCATTTGCCTTGCACGAGGGAGACCTAAGATGTACTGTATTCAATCCCCTTGAGTCCCAGCCAGGAGCTATTTCTGAGTGCATAGCCAGGAGTAACCTCTGAGTGTCATCGGGTGTGACCCAAAAACAAACAAAAAAAAGTGCAATGTAAACTACTTATTTTTTTTAGATGTGTGAATTTATTTCACTAGAGATTAACTTAAGTCACAATATAAATAACAATTCAAGTGGATAAATCAGATTTGTTTTGTCATCACTTTTATATGTGGTTTCTAAATCTCTAGACTAGAATATAATTTCTAATTAGTACTCATTTATGAATCACATAGAAACTCTAAGGAGTTACAAACATTCACAAAGAAATGTTATTTTCATTGAAGCATATATATCTTCCCGGCCTTTTATCTGATTCTTGACTTAAGAATCTGTTTATCCCTGGTGACAATCAAAGAAAAACACAGCAAAATCAGCTCTCCAATGCCTAACTACAGGTAAGAGTGCCTTTGCCCACAATGATGGGGATAATTCCTGCCTGGCTTTCAGCTACAGCAGATTCTTTTAAAAGCGACACCTGGGGCAAATTCCTGATCCCTGGTGACATTCAAAGAACACAGAAAAAAAATAAGAGCACACTTCTTATAGAACACGAACCCTATCACAACAGGGAGTAAGAATCACACTTCAGGGGCCAGAGAGATAGCATGGAGGTAAGACGTTTGCCTTACAAGCAGAAAGTTGTTGGTTCGATTCCGGCATCCCATATGGTCCCCTGAGTCTGCCAGGAGCGATTTCTGAACGTATAGCCAGGAGTAACCCCTGAGTGCTGCCGGGTGTGACCCAAAAATCAAATAAATAAATAAATAATAAATAAATAAAAAAATAAAAGAATCACAATTCATGTGTGTTAATGGGGAAACAATGCAGGACAACAGCATGCATAGAGAATGAAGATGACAGCTCTGATGACCAAAAAAATGCCAACCACCTAATTAACCTCTTAGATAAGGAGTTTAGAATAGAAATATGGAGGATGTTCATAGAACTTAAAGAAAGCATAGTTCAATCTGAACAGAACACAAATATAGAAATCAGAAAACTGCAAACTGAAATAACGGGACTTAAAAATGCAGTAGAGGAAATTAAAAACTATGGAAAGCCTAGAGTAACAGCAGCTGAAGACAGAATTAGTGAGCTGGAAGATGAGATGCATAATAACTCCATACAGCAGAAGAGATTAGAAAAGAACTTCAAAGTAAATGATCAGACAATGGAAAAAATACTCAAAGATTTTGAACAGATGAAAATAGAAATGTTAGATAAATTCAACAGAAACAATATAAGAATAATTGAAGTCCCAGAAATGCAGGAAGAAAATCCTCAGGAAGAATAAAGAGTGAAGAACATCATTACAGATAAATTCCCAAAGATAAAGACTGCATGCAACCAAATCCTGCATGCCATAAGAGTACCAGCTAAAAAAGACCCAAAGAAAAGCACCTCAAGACACATCAGTCACAAAGACAAATCCCACAGATAGGGATAGAATACTAAAAGCAGCCAAATCCAAAAGGGAAATTACATTTAAAGGAGCATCCTTAGGATTTACAGCAGACATATATAAAGGAACTCTCAAGGCCAGAAGACAGTGGTGGGATATTGTGACAAGACTTCACCTAGAATACGGCACCCAGCCCGACTCACCTTCAGGTTTGAAGGAAAGATACATAGCTTCATGGATAAGCAACAGCTCAGAAACTTTACAGATGCAAAACCAGCCTTAAAGGAAAAACTGAAAGGTCTATTTTAAGACAAGATAGACCAACAGACACACCAAACTTATACAGAAAGATAACATTTAATTCCATGAAAATCATCTCCCTCAATGTCAATGGACTAAATGCACCAATTAGAGACACAGAGTGACTAAATGGATCAAATTGATGAATCCAACCTTCTGCTGCCTATAAGAAACACACCTGAAAAGTCATAACAAACATAGGATCAAAATCAAAGGCTGGAGGAGAATCATCCAAGCAAACAACACCCTTATAAAAGCAGAGAGAGCAGAAGTTGGTTTTTTAAAAAATAGAAGATTGATAGACCATTGGCAAAATTCACAAAGAAAGAAAGTGAAACTTGAAAACCCATACTAGAAATAAAAATGGAAAGATCACTACAGATATTGCAGAGATTCAAAGGGTAAGCAGAGACTCCTTTGAGAAACTGAATGCCCCTAAACATGAGAACATGGAAGAAATGGATAAATTCTTGGACTCTATAACCTTCCATGATTGAATAAGGATGATGTAGCATATCTAAACACCTCATCACTATTGAGGAAATTAAAACAGTAATCAAATGTCTGCCCAAAAACACAAGCCCAGGCACAGATGGATTCACTAATTAATTCTTTCAAACCTTTCAAGAGGAACTACTACCAATATTGGCCAGGTTATTTCATGAAATTGAAAAAACTAAAACACTTCCAAACAGCTTTTATGAAGCCAACATCATTTTGATACCACAACCAGACAGAAATGCTGCCAAAAAAGAAAATTACAGACCAATATCCCTGATCAACACAGATGCAAAGATCCTCAACAAATGGTAATTAGGATTCCATGCTTCATCAAGAAGATCATTCACTACAATCAAGTAGCTATTATCCTGGAATGCAAGGATAGTTTAACATCCGTAAATCTATCAACATAATAGACAACATCAAAAAGAAGAAAAATACAACCACAATAATGTTTGTAATCAAGGTGTTTAAGTAAAATATTTTGTGTGTGTGTGTGTGTGTTTGTGTGGTTTCTGGGTCACACCCGGCAGTGCTCAGGAGTTATTCCTGGTTCCAGGCTCGGAAATTGTTCCTGGCAGGCACAGGGGACCATATGGTATGCTGGGATTTGAACCGATGACCTCCTGCATGAAAGGCAAACACCTTAGCTCCATGCTATCTCTCCGGCCCCTAAATAAAATATTTAAAAAATTAAAAAAAATTAAGTTGAGATGAAAGAAAACAAAAGCATAAAATAAAATATTTTAATAGATGAATGGATGCAGCTAAATTGGTATTTAGAGGAAATCTTATAGCTGTCATTGAATATATCTTAAAAATATACCTTAAACAAGAGTCTAATCTCAACTTTAAAAAAAACCAGCATTAGACTAACAAAATAAATAAAAAAAAGAACTATATTGACTAAGATGTAAATTACTCAACTACAGAAGAGTAAATCAATAGGAAAAGTCAATGAAATAAAATTTAGTTGAAAAATCTTTAGTGAGGATAAAGACTTTCATGTTCAATGGAAACAATGAAAATATTTAGAAATCATCCTTGTATCCAGAGTTTAAGAATAAATTTTATGACTTAGTAATGAAAAGTAAATGTTTAATAAGCAAAGAATTTTATAGTTGTTTCTCCAAAGATATTCACCAATGACCACCACACACTTTAAACTGGAATATAAACTATTATTTATATGTAACCAATAATTACATTTTAATTACTTTGTTTTAAGGTTTGAATTAAAGCATTAAAATATAAAATGTAAACCTTTACACTGTATCATAATTTCCAGAGTAATAATAGTATAGGAGTTGATGTGTTTTCCTTGTAAGCGGCTGGCACCACTTAGTTTCCTGGTACCTGGTTCTCCAAGAAATGCCAGATAGTAGTCCCTGTACACTGCAAGGTGTGCCCACATTCAATAAATAAAATATGCTTCGATACATAGTTCTATTTTTTAATAGCTTTCTGTGTCTGCTTTTTTTATTTCCTATGAGATTACTGATAACAAATTATGAAGACAGACCAAATACTTCTTGGTCTCAAAAGCTGTGCTCTATTGACAAATAAGGTCTATGACATACGTTGTGTCATTGAAAAATTTTATGAAGTAGTAAGGTGAGTTAGCTAAATATTATTGGAGTAGCTAAAAATACCATTGTTGTCTGACAGCTGGGATTTACCAATGAGAGAGGGTACTGTGTGTTTATTGGCTATTTCTCCTGATTATATGGGTGTTGACATCTGGTGCCTGTCCAAGCCTTACCATACTTAGAGCAATATGAAGGGAAAGATTGACGTTTTCAGATGAAAAAGATATATATATATATATATATATATATATATATAGTATGTATTGGAAATATTTATATTATATACTCTAATTCAGAGTATCATTTGAAAATCTCCCCTGTGTACAACCTGAAAGAGCTATGGCAAACATTTAAGTCTATTGTCCTTTGCACTGTCATTTTCCTTACAATCATTTTAGGTAGAATCTCAGGATTCAGACACTATATGAAGTTACAAATAACCAATTTTATCAGAGGATATTGCCATCTGAAAATCACAGAAATTCTGCAATGGCAAGAATTTATCCCTTTGACCTTTAAAATATGTAATAATGTTATCATTAATAGATTATATACAGTTAATATTTAATATAGAAAAATCGTGAACTCATGTCTTAGAATCTCTATCAATACCAATGACAGAAGTTTATGAGCTCCCTAACAAAGTCAAGTTTTCTGAAAATTATTAAAAATATACAGCTTCTCTAAGCTATTTTTTATTTGTTTGTTTGTTTTTGAGCCACACCTGGTAACGCTCAAGGGTTACTTCTGGCTATGCGCTCAGAAGTTGCTCCTGGCTTGGGGGACCATATGGAACACCTGGAGATTGAACCGCGGTCCGTCCAAGGCTAGCGCAGGCAAGGCAGGTGCACCTTACCTTTAGCGCCATCGCCCGGCCCCTCTAAGCTACTTTTTATTTCTTGACATTTCAGGAAATGAATATCACTATAGATGAAATAAAAATTTTGGGTTGCCATTTATGACAAAGGAATTTGCATGAATTTTTTATTTACTTACACAAAATTTATGAAGATAATTTATTGATATTTTACATATGAATTTCAAATAATTAAACAAATTTCTAAAGTTAGTTCATTTTAGAATCATATTATTGCTTATTTTTCTTTAAAAATAAAATAATACTTTAAGCATTTGTCCTCTTTCTTACTTATCATCTAAAACTAACTTTAACAAAAATGTCTCAGTGCCTATTTAATTCTTAAGTTAATTTTTTGCTCTTCTTGAAAGAGATTTTATTGATGTAAAATTACCAATCAATTTCAAAATCAGAAGGGAAAGTTATCTTATAAATGACCTTTATCTCTAGCAAAATCATAACTTATAGACATTTTTTAATGAATTTCTTCGGAATTCTCATTAGCTATATGTTTCTGTTATAGGAAATTTAAAATATTTATTTTATTGATATTTATTATATTTATCATATTTGTTTTTGAATCATACCCAGCAAAGCTCAGTGGTTTCTCCTGGCTCTAATTCAGAAATTACTCCTGATGGTGCTCAGGGATCTTATTCTACCAATAGAATTTGGGTTGGCTCTGCATGAGACAAATGCCCTTCCCATTTCAGACCTTAAAAATACTTATTTTATAACTATTATTGTGATCTGTGTAATTTTTTATATCTGATGTTTATTTTACAGAAATCCTGAAGAGAAGGCAATATTGCCATCAATTAAAGGTATGACAAGATTGTCTTAGTAGTGTTTGGTAGGGTTTGGGAGAATGCCACATATTTGGATATTAAAATCATGTGTTCAATCTAAAAATCAGAAAGACTTTTTGATGCCAGTGTTCATGGAAGCTGTACTATAAAGTTTAATAAGATAGAAGGTAGCATTGAAAAAGGAAAGGAATAGGAAAGCATTCAGAGAAAATTTTGGGGTCATAGATATAAGGAAACAAGTTGAGGGAGTAAACAATAAGGTGGCACAAAGGTCAATTAATAAGATTATGTTCATGTTTTTTAGTTGTTAATTTCTAAGATAGATTTAAGCATGACTCATAAAAAAGAAAAAATGATGGTATTATGCAATACCCCATCTCCGCTTGACGTCCCAATTAAGAATATTAAATTAGAATTGCATTTCATTAGAGGTGATATCACCCTGCAGTGCCAAGCACATAAGATGAAAAGTTGAGAGAGAATAAAAAAATTATATTTTAAAAAATACATGAATATCCAAGTAAAAATTATAAATATGTTTTGAGGGAACACGAGTTTAGAGAGTAAGAAGTTCTGGTATAAGATTAATTAAAATACCATCAAAAATGGGGAGAAGAAATGAACAGACACTTTGACAAAGAAGAAATACAAATGGCCAAAAGACACATGAAAAAATGCTCCACATCACTAATCATTAGGGAGATGCAAATCAATACAACGATGAGATACCACCTCACACCACAGAGAATGGCACACATCACAAAGAATGAGAATAAACAGTGCTGGCGGGGATGTGGAGAGAAAGGAAGTCTTATCCACTGCTGGTGGGAATGCTGTCTAGTTCAACCTTTATGGAAAGCGATATGGAGATTCCTCCAAAAACTGGAAATCGAGCTCCCATACGATCCAGCTATACCACTCCTAGAAATATACCCTAGGAACACAAAAATACAATACAAAAACCCCTTCCTTACACTTATATTCATTGCAGCACTATTTACCATAGCAAGACTCTGGAAACAACCAAGATGCCCTTCAACAGACGAATGGCTAAAGAAACAGTGGTACATATACATAATGGAATATTATGCAGCTATCAGGAGAGATGAAGTCATGAAATTTTCCTATACATGGATGTACATGGAATCTATTATGCTGAGTGAAATAAGTCAGAAAGAGAGAGAGAGAGAGAGAGAGAGAGAGAGAGAGAGAGCGAGAGAGAGAGAGAGAGAGAGAATGCAGAATGGTCTCACTCATCTATGGGTTTTAAGAAAAATGAAAGACATTTTTGCAATAATAATTTTCAGACACAAAACAGAAAAGAGCTGGAAGTTCCAGCTCACCTCAGGAAGCTCACCACAAAGAGTGATGAGTTTAGTTAGAGAAATAACTACATTTTGAACTGTCCTAATAATGAGGGAAATGGAAAGCCTGTCTAGAGTACTAGCGGGGGTCGGGTGGGGAGGAGGGAGATTTGGGGACATTGGTGATGGGAATGTTGCACTGGTGATGGGTGGTGTTCTTTACATGACTGAAATCCAAACACAATCATGTATATAATCAAGGTGTTTAAATAAAAAATATATATAAAGATTAATTGAAATATCTTTCAATGGTAAAAGTTAATAATATAACTTTTGTTAATAACTTATTTCACCTCATACACAACATATTATGTCAATTCAATATAACCATAAGCAATTAAACATTAATCATAATAAAAGGAAAGAGGAAACAATATCTGTTCCTTAATTTCTGAGACAAATCTGGAAGAGTGACAATTTAAAATATTTATTTTACAATATTTATTCTAAGTGACATCTCAGAAAATAGCGATCAGAGGGCCTCCACACCAGGTAAGATGTGGCACAGAGAAAGCACTCGGTATATAATATCAAACTAATCCTCATTATCCCTAGAAAGATGCTTTCCATTAGCAGCAGGACAGTTACTCCACTTGAGTCAATAAAGTTTCACATATTCAGAAGTTGCTTCACATTAGCAAGACTAAAAGTTAAGAAAGGGGATATGCTTCAAAAGAAAGTCTCAGCTATTCACAAGAGCCAGAACATGGAATGAACTCAAATACCCATGGATAAATGTCTGGATAGACATCTGTCAAATGACTGGGTAGGTGGCTCACTATAATATTACTCTATCATTAAAATGATGAAATTGTATTTTGTGGGGAAAATGGATGGAACCTAAGGTGATTATGTTTAGAGAAAGACAAGAGCCAGAGACAGATGGTTTTACTTATATATGGAAATGAATTACTAAAGCAATGAACTGACAAAAGGGAATAAAAAAAAACTGATTCCTGGAGTAAATAAAAACCATGGTGGTTACCAAAAGGAAAGGGGAGAGGAGTCTAAAGAATGATAAGAGAGGTCATTGGTAGTGGGATGGCACTGGGACTATGTGAGTTTTATACAGATAGAGGTGTGAGGCTAAGATTCTAAAATTTCATAATATTTTTAATAAATGATAAGTCAATAAAAATGACAGAATTAGCAATTTATGTATACAGAATTGTTGGATACTGTGACTTGGCAGTGGCCATTTTGCTGTTCTCTGCCATTTTCCAGCTTTTCACCTACAAGCTGCCTACGAGCAGTTTTGCTGTAAGTCCTTGAGTTAACAGGAAGGAATGTGCAGCTGCAGGAGATAATTAACTTTGTAGCCTGGAGGAGAGCAACAGGGCCCGGTACCATTCCCAGAAATGAGGTCTTACTCCCTCAACTACATTCCTGAGTTAACAAGGCAATTATTATTATGTATATGTTACATTGTCTGTTCAAGATCATTTCTGTAAGAACATTTACCCCCACCTCCTAATTGTTAAGAGTTTAGGAATGCAACTAGAAGGTCACAAAATGTTTCCATGGAAACTGCACGTTCATCATGACTTGCAGGTTGTCCTGCCCCCTATCCCACTGCCCATTTGCCTTATTTGGAAAATGATTTACTTTCTTTGTTTCATTTAGCCTGAGCTGTAATTTTACCTTATTTGGAGTAATGTAGTGGTTTTCGTGCCAAAAGTATGATTGACATTGCCTTTTGCCTGCCTCCTTCACCTTCCCTATATAAGAAGGTGTTGGACCTTAATAAAGCGCCTTTGAACGGTTTAAATCGTCTTAGGTCGTTATTACTAACCTCTCCCAGATTTTTCACAGGTGTGATCGTGCTTCAAGCCCTGCTAAATAAAGGTGCGGTAGTCCGTGAGCCTCTCGACTGATTCCCGCTGGCCAGGCCCCTCCGGGGGGCTTGCAGGACCCCGCACAGAATAATTATCAAATGGTGATATTATGTTCTATATCTTTGGTTTCTTGTTAATTGTTATCATTGTTCCAGAACTTATCCTATAAGATCACAAATAAATTTTATTGCTTGAGAAGAAATAAGTCAGTATTAATAAATGAGACATTTAGAGATAAACACCCAAAATTTATTTTTATCACAAAATTAAAAATCAAGAAAGAAGTAAATCATGGAACCAAATCAATCATAAACAACAGTAACAACAATAAACAGTGCAGGTCAATGGCTTTTGGGGGACTAGTAAAATAAAAATTTTTATAAAATCTCAGAAAAATGGAGAGCAGATGTGGTATTGAGAAGATGTCCACAATGCTTTGTGATGTGCCTCACTACACAGAACATCTGTGTGATAGTCTGACTTATGACTCATGACCCTTTAAATCAATGTGCACATTCTTTTAATAACCCTCTGATTCTGATGCTTCCATGTCAATGATAAATGGTGACTCTATTGCTGAGCAGCCAGAGAGGGGTAAAAAATGAAGTGTATGTTTTGGAAATGGGATGGCCTTTGTGAGAAAGCAGCTACACAATCATGTCTCAGAACTGACAAGGTTTAATATACACCATCTTAACACCAGAATAGAATTTTGGAGACATTTGATCAGGTACTTTAGATATCCATAAATTATTTCTTGAAGTTCTGGGAAAGGGAATTGTGTACTTAGAAATTATTGTTTGTTTGTTTTTGGGCCACACCTGGTGACTCTCAGTGGTTACTCCTGGCTATACATTCAGGAATCACTCCTGGCTCGGGGGACCATATGGGACACTGGGGATAGAACCATGGTCCATACTAGGTCATCAGCGTGCAAGGCAAACGCCCTACCACTGTGTCATTTCTCTGGCCCTCAGAGTTAGACACTTTAAATTTAATGATCCTCTTTGAAAAAAATTAGATTACTTTCCCCAAAAAACATTTTAAAAGGCTATTTAGATATATAAGCCAAACATGCTGTATGATTTGGGGGGAAGGAGTGAGATAAGGTGGAAACAAAGGTGTTGATAAAAGACATTGTGTTCCATAATAACATCTTTCATTTGAAGTCATTTATTTATGGAGCGTTTGTGTGTGAGCTTGCAGTTGTGTGTTGACAAATGCATGTGACTGTGCATATCTAATTTTCTGGAGTATCAGTGTTTTCTCTCCAGCTCAGTAATGCTTGCCCATATAAAGAAGGTCATACATAGAGAAGGTCATAGAGTTAAAAAATTATTTATTGGAAGAACTAGTACTTGGTAAATTCAATGCCAAAGGATATAACATGACACTTCTTAGGTGCCTTTTCTTCCTGTTTCTCCTGTGTCTCATGAGTAGTTGTGCCATCCCTGTCTAGATAAGTTCAAGAGCAGTAATTTCTGGGGAGTGGGAACTTGAGAAAACACCCCCACTTCAGACAAGGATTTTCTTGTCTGTCTGTCTGTAACACAGGACACAAGGGCTCTCTGTTTATGTAGCTTTGAAAGATCTTGTCTCTCTAGTTAATTGCACACAACTCATCAAATGACTTTTTAATGTCAAACATTCCACCAACAAGATGGAAAGGTATTTTTCTTAAGACACAAAAATTATGGGCAAACTTTGAGGGTTGTGTGGAGAGAAAACCCAGTAAGCAGGAGCTGGAATAAACTCTGCTGATTAAAATTTTTTTTAAAAAATAAAGATATTTTATTATATATAATAGGAAATAAATAAATGACTTAATACACTCACTGATGAAAAGAGAAAAAATGTTTTCATGGAAACCCTGGAAGCTCAGGCAGGGCATATAGTCACTCAGGTGTGCTGTGGAGAGCAACACTGAGATCCTGGGAAGACTTAGACATGGTGCTCTTCACAATCACAGGTTCATGCTCACTACAATCCACATGCTCAAGCTGACATTTGCTACTTAATAGCGAAGTAAATTCAAATAAATTACTATTTTTTATCTGTTAATAAGAGGTTCCATCTCTACTTCAAAACAGCAACACACTGAGTTCCTTAACGATGTGTAGTTATTAATCTTAGCATTCAAAAGTTTAAGCTGTAT